>NW_014569689.1:347228-367829 GCF_001313835.1 Polistes canadensis | reverse complement strand
TCTTTTTTTTCTTTTTATTATTATTTTGATTGGTTAAAAAATGGTTTTATTTTCAATCCCTTTCTAAAAACAATTTATATCAATGTTTAATTTAAAAACAAATTTATGTCGTACGTATATTTCATATTTATTTGTATTAGATCTTTGAGATTACGATAATGTGAGATACGTTGTTGTTGTTGGTTGTTTGTTGGTTGCTTTGATAAAAAGATGAAGAAGAAGAAAAAGAAAAACAGATTGGCAAGAAAAAAATGTTCCGAATCGAGATCACAACGGGAGTCTTTATATTCGATTTAACTGACGGTTCCAAGGAGTTTATCTTTCACTGATAACGCCGGATGGTTATAGTTAGTTGGAATATGACGTGGCCGACGGTTTAATGACTGCTAACCATGCGCCAACGACAACGACAACTAGGAGAAGGAGAATGATGATGATGATGATCATCATGATCATGATCATTGTGAATGTTTCATGCCCGTCACGAGTTCGTCGTACCAGACACGTAACACGTGGTTGTGTAGAGTAGTGGTGGTGGTGATGATGGTGATGATGATGATGATCATTATTTTTCTTCTTTATCTTTAATTTTCCTCTTTTTAATACTTAAATAAATAAATATTAATTAAAATACGATGAGAGAGACCGAATATCACGTATGTGTATATGTATGTATATGTATATGTATGGGGAAAGGGGATAAGGAAAATTATTTCGTATTTTTTAATACAATTAACACGAAATACATTTATGTGTAATAATATATATATTTTACTATAATATATTTTACTATTAATATATATATATATTTTTATAATATATGTATTAATATATATATTTGTTTATATATATATTAAATTTGTTATTTATATATTATATAATGAATTATTATATATGAAGTTATTTAAAAAGAAGAAAAATAAAAGATAGTAAAGGTAACACATACACAGGTAACAGTTGAGATTTAATTTAAATTGAATTTGCAAAGAGTATACGTGTATACGTGTAAATTCTGTACGAGTATGTGTATATTTTGTATACATGTAAGTAAGTGTATACATATGTCGCATGGTTTAAGATGCGAAATGGAAGAAAGAAATAAGATAGAAAGAGAACAAGAGAGATATATAGAGAGTAAGAGAGAGAGAGAGAGAGAGAGAGAGAGAGAGAGAGAAAGTACGAAGCTCGGTTGAAATTAACATATCTAAACGATAATGTCTCTCGACAGTCCGATGCCTTTCACATCCAACAACAACAACAACAACAACAATAATAAAAATAAGTTTAATATTTAAACAAAAAAAATACGATTTCTTATTAATAAATTAATTAATTTTCATTCCAATTTTCTTCTATTACACATACATTAACACAGATAATATTTTCAATATACAATATATATATATTCCTATATTAATCATAAATAAATTTTTTCCATACTACAACAATTAATATCTCCCCAAAAAATAAAGTAAAAATAAAAATAAATAAGAAAGGGTGTATACAAAATTTAGAAACAAAACTAATAAAAAAGAAAAACCGAAAAACCAAGGATAAGTTACTTCGTGTGTCTGCTGATGCAATGTAACAACATAAGACAAAGTTAATCAACATTTTCAGAAAGATAAATATAAAATGAGAGTTAAGTAATCATATATCAATATCATTCTATATCTCATTTTGTTATGGGGTAAAAGGATCGATCTGCTTTCGATATAGATGTCTGGATATCGATTGCCACCGCACGTACGCGAGATATCTCGATCCTACAATCCCTTCTTCTTCTTCTTATTCTTATTCTTCTTTCTTTCTTTTCTCTTCTATCAAGCCTACACAACCTACACAATCATCTCTCTCTATCTCTATCTCTCTCTCTCTTTCTATATATGTATATATATCCATATATATATCTGTCTCTTTCTTTCATACGTTAGATGCATGTACTGCAAAAGGATAACAAAACGCGCGTGTACGATCGCTTATGTTAGATATTTACGCGAGTACGCCTCTCTTCTTTCCTTTTATTTTTTTCTTCTTCCCCTTCACACCCTCCTCCTCCTCCTTCTCCTCTTCCTCCCCCTTTTACCCCTATCCTCTTTTTCTTCTTCTTGTTGGTTGCTGCTGCTGCTGTTGCTGCCAGTTATGTACACACGCGTGACCCTCCTCCTCCTCCTCCTCTTCCTCCTCCTCACCACCTCCCCCTCCTCATCTTCTGTTGTGTTCATCGGTGTAGTGCAGCACGAGCTGCAACGGGGCTCGCGGCGAGTATTATTATTGCGATAGTAGAAACAATGCGCGCGAGACACGGCCTGTAAGCAGAACAGAGAGAAAGAGAGAGAGAGGGGTGGTGGGGGTGTGGAGGAATGAGTGGGAGGGTGGGATGCATCGGTATCTCGTTCCAGTGATATCATCTCCCATTGCCTTCCTTTCCCTATTTTCTTTTCTCTTTTGCTTTTGCTTTTGCTTTCTTTCTCTTATTTTTTACTCCCCCCCCTCACTCTGTTTTGCTTTTAATTTTTTTTTGCTTTCTATTTTCTTTCGTATATCTTTCTCTTTCTCTTATACACATACATGTGTTCGATTTCGAAGATTACTTTTATTCCTAACTATTATTGTATCCGGTTAAACTTTTAAGTATACTTTTTGTATTATTCTTTATGCACCACCATCATCATCTTCTGTCCCCCCTTCCACCGATCTTCGGACCCCTTTCTTTATCAATTTTTCTTCTTCTTTAACACTTTCCTCGTGTCAGAGTGAGAGACACATGTTTACAAACTTATCGATAAGTTTCTTCTCTTCTTTTCTTTTCTTTTCTTTCTTTTTCCTCCTTGTAATTTTTAAATCAATGTTATTAATTGATAATAAAGTTTAAATTTATATATTATTATTATATATTTATATATATATTTAATAGTACAATAATATAATTCATTGTATTATTTCGTATTAATCGTATCGAATCCTAATTTTTATTTCTAATTAAATCAAAATGTTCATTTAATTGGTAACTTCATGATTTACAATAGCGAAAATTCTGATTCATAATAAAACAACACATTACGATTATTAATTTGTAAGAAAAGAAACATAAAAAAAAAGAAATATAATAAGTAGGTCAAAGGACTTTATCACACGTTAAACAAATTAGTAACTAGGACGTAGTGTAATATTGGCACAGAGATAGGGATTTTTCTCTCCGACCAACTAACTTTTACCCAAATCATCATAATTTCTTTTGGATTACGTCCAACAACAACAAAAATAAACGTTCGTAACAGAAAATGAAAAAATGACTCCTCTGTGATCAAATGGATATTACGTAGAATAGAATTGTGACATAAGGGATGGGTGGAAGGGTGAAAAGGGGCTAGTAGAAACAACCACGAAAAGGAACACAAGTGTTAGTAAACCCACAGTAGCAACCAGCAACAGGAACAACAGGAACAACGGGAAAAGGAATGGGGGTGGAGAGAAAGTAGAAAAGGTGGAGGAAAAAGGTAATGGTGGGAGGTGGGGGGGGATGGGGGTTGATTCCAACTTTCTCTTTTTCTCTTTCATTCTTTTTTTTCTCTCTCTCTCTCTCTCTCTCTTACCCCCGAGAGGAGGTGCGCTATCGCGAACGAGATACGAGAGGGAAAAACACTCATTTTTATACCGTCAAAATGTGTTATCTTACCCGCGCGGTTCCACCCCCACCCCCACCCCCTTCAACCCCCTTCTCTCCTCTTATTTCTCTCTCTCTCTTACACACATACACTCTTTACTTTTCTATCTCTCTTTTTCTACCGTTCGTTGTGGTGCTCGCACGCGCGAGCACAAAAACCTATACACTCTTATTGGAAAAAGACACACACACACACATATATATATACAGTTTTATATAGGACTCATACATTTACAGAGTAAGGGTGGAATTAACTCGCTAGCAGATATCCACCCTCCGAAGCCCAGCCAGTCAACTTCCCTCTTCGATCTTCCACGAACTTCCCTCCTACACCCCCTACACCCCCTACACCACCTACGGCACCCCCGTTTATCCTTTCTTTCTCTGTTTCTCTTGAATTTTTGTATTTTTCTTTCTATTTCTATTTCTATTTCTTCCATTTATTATTTTCACGTTTATATTGGCTCATATTTGACTGGAACTAACAACAAAAATTTAAGCCACTTCTATCAAACGGTGTGTTCAACACGCTTCTTTTTTATATTATTCTTTTTTTTTTTAATGTCATTCGATTTGTTTGTTATGTTTGTTTTTTTCTTTCAATTCAACGATTATGACACTTGAGAATGCACAAGTTTAATCGATTTAAACTGCATACCATTAATCACTCCCTTACATCAATTTCATATATCATTGTAATTAATTAAATAATTAAATAAATAAATAATTAATTAATCATTTAACGATATATATATTTTAAATATATACTTCGAAGATGCATATACGTTTCGACAGAATATTTTCTGGAATTTTATATAAACAAAACAAAATAACAAATATGGAAAATAAATTAAATTAAAATTCAAAAATGAACCTGAACGTTTTTAGAGTAGTGAGTGGGTGGGGAGGGGGTGGTAAGAATAGCAAAAATACTGTCGATTGTTTGATCGATAATTTCAATGTCTCTTTACTTATATATATATATATATATATATATATATATATATATATGTTATATGTGTGCGTGTTGTATGTGGGTGGTGTACGGAATGAAATGTGGTATGAAGAAGGATAGAATTACGATCGTGAGTTTAAAGGCCTCTCGTGGTCTCGAAAAAGCCCGTGCAAGGACTTCATTAAGATCGTATTGGTAGACAAAATGTTTGTTCGGTGATACGTTTATTATTTCGTCGAGTGTGGTGATGGTGGTTGGTGATGGTGGTGGTGATGGTTGCACTCAAACCGGAACTTCTTGACTGCGTATAAGTATGCAAAGATTATCATATTTCATTCCCCATGTATCTATCTCGTAGTTGTTTACTTTTGTTTTGTTTTTTAGTTGTAGAATATTTTTATATTAAAATTAAATCCGATCGTGCGTTAGTGATAATGATAAATAATTAAATCGTAAATCATTCACGAACGTTGTTTTCTTTTTTCGAATGATGATGTTGTATTTAAAAAAAAAAAAAAAAAAAAGAATTTTGTTATAATATATTACATGTGATAAGAACAAAAAAAAATAATATCTAAGTTTATTAGATAAGGTATACAAGGTGATACATTTCAGGTTGTGTTGGGGCTATCTAAATTACACTTAAACTATTTGTCCGTGAATATTCAAGGTTAACTTGGATTAGTCTTTTGATTAAAGGAAAAAGAAAAGAAAACAAAAAAAAAAAAAAGAAAAAAAGAAAAATGTAAAATAATAATAATAATAAAAAGTGCATATGACTACTTCCTTTTTTTTTCTTCTTTTTGTTTTTTTTATTTTTCTTTATCGCGTCGATAAAAACCGTTTCTTTTCTAAACCGTTGATAAAAAGTTTTACACGTTATGAATATATGTTTTCCAAAAATTGTATAAAACAAAAACGTGAATTTAGAAAATGAATTTTAAATTATTATCGAGATAACAAAAATATAGATTAAAACCGTGTAATAGTTTTTCATCTATTGGATGAAAAGTGTGAAGATAATCGAGAGGAGTTAGGCAAATGTGTTAAACAGTATGTGTCTGTGTGTGTGTGTGTGTGTGTGAGAATGAAAGGATAGTAGAACAAGCAGTTAGAGTGAAACAGACGTTCGTTTCGTTATTATCACCCCTAATGAATCTCTCACTCCTTTCTCATAATGGATTTCTGCGCGCCCAACTTTGGAACAATTCACTTCTTCCCTGTTAGTCGCAAGCATGTAACTTTAATCACCTTCTCCAAATCTCTTCCCTTTCTTCTTATTCTTCTTATTCTTCTTATTCATCTTCATCTTCCTTCTTCTTTCTCTATTTCTATCCTTCTTAATACAAGAAGTTATGTTCGTAATACTTGTTTACCGATATCACTCATTTTCATTTTTAAACAATACCAATTTATATATCTCATTTGAAAATGCAAATTAATTTTTAAATGTTACGTACATTTTTGTTTTAATCATTGAACAATCAATATTTTTCATATAATTTATATGAATAATATTGTTTCATTTTGTTAACAATAATTTCTGATTAATAAAATAGTATATATATATAATTAGGTTTTTATTGCATAATTTAAACAAACTTGTTGATAATGTCTCATTATTACTTTACTTATATTTTTTCTTATATTTTTGCTTAACCCTTTGAGTGTTTTATGAACGCATATATGCGTTTGGTAAAAGTTTATCAATGTTAATCTAAAATAATGTAATTTTATTGTTGTATCTTGTCAGATGAAAATAATATTGTGAGAAACATAAATTGTAATTGTTAAATATAATTTATTAATATTAAACTATTTCACATTCGTAGAAAACACTTCAGTTAAATGTATTCAGCACACAAACACTCAAAGGGTTAATAAAACATTATTAAACGATATCAGGTATATTCGTACAAATAATTCATCGTATATATGATCAAACAAATACCTAAAATATTAGTCGCAAGTATATAACAGTTAGATGCCGGATATATCCGACATTTCTATCGAAAAGGCTAATAAAAGCAACTTAAACCAAAACGTAGATCAAAAAAACAAGGAAAATAACGAATAATAATTTTGCTCGTTCGTTTAAACATATTTTATTTGTCTTTTCACCATATACCCATGTGATAGTCAGAAAGAAATTACCAAAAAGAAGAAGAAGAAGAAGAAAGAAGAAATTTATACAGCTTATTATCTCGTTTCGTGTTATCAAACGACTTACTACATCCCTTCCACTTTTCTCGATGAAGAATTGACGAGAGAAAAAAGAAACCCACGCATACACACACACACACAAACACAGAAAAGAAGAAGAAAATGATGATTATGATGATGATTATGATGATGAAGAATATTATACCTCGTGAGTTTAAAACGTGGACGCTAGAGACTCGAATTAATAGGTCGTC
The DNA here is from genome assembly GCF_001313835.1 of Polistes canadensis. Lineage (NCBI taxonomy): Eukaryota > Metazoa > Arthropoda > Insecta > Hymenoptera > Vespidae > Polistes > Polistes canadensis. The sequence goes on along the minus strand of NW_014569689.1, from coordinate 360,790 downwards.
CAAGAAAGAAAGAACAAAAGAAAAAAAGAAAGAAAAAAAGCTGTGGTGTCGTGATGGTGGTTGGTTGGTTGGTTGGTTTGAGAAGGTTGGTCGAGGACACAGGGGTTTAAAAGGGGGGAAGGGGGACGCGTTGCGATTTTCTCGTGGAACGTTTCATCCAATTTGTCATTCCTCTTCCGAGAGAAAGAAAGAGAAAGAAAGATTGTGTGAGTGAGTGAGAGAGAGAGAGAGAGAGAGACTTTGAAAGTATTTAAAAAGTTTCCCAACCCTGGGGCCGTAACCTGACGTTTAATCGTCTTCCTCCTCCTCCTCCTCCTCCTCCAACAACCTGCACCCCCTCAGCCCCCCTCAGCCTCTCTCTCTCTCTCTTTTGCTTCTCAGTGCGCGTTCCGGAAGATTATAAAAAGAGAGATTGCTCGGCAGATGAACAATGTAATTTATAATCGGGAAGAATTAACCGGCGGCGTTCGAAGTGAGGTGGGGTGGTTTAAAGGGGGAAGGGAAAACGAGGGACACGGACAGAGAGAGAGAGGGGGGGGAGGAAGGGAGAAATCGTAAAAGTTTTTCTTTCTACTGAAAGGGGAATGGGGACAGGGGCAGTTAAGACGGGTAAATATTTTATTCCTTCAAATGGCGTGCCTCCCCCTCCCCACCCCCAACTTCCCCAGCCATCATCTTCACGTATCTTGTTCGTGTTAGTGAGATAATTATATGGTGATTTATTCGCATGCGTGTATGCACACATCTCTTTTACCACTTCACCTTTCTATCTATCTTTTCCCCCTCCCCCCTCCTCCCCAACCCCCCAACCACACCTTTTTTTTGTTCTACTTAGGTAAGAGAGATTATTAATGTATTTTTCGATCATTTATTTATTATCATTCGTTAAAAATGATATCGGTCGAACGTTTAAGATCTTAATGGTGGTAGTGATGGTGATGGTGGTAATGGTGGTGGTGGTGGAAGAGAGTACATTTATTATTGATGAATAAATATTGTTAATCTCGTTTATATTTCCCAACAAATATTATTGGCTAATATTATTGCAATTTAATCGGAGGTGGTAGGTGAGGGGTGGGGGACAGGGGTGGACGAGGAGTGATTATAGAGAAATTTGTTTGTTTTTTTTTTTACTATTTTATACGGGAAGAATATAATAATATTTCGGGGAAAAATAATTGAAAAAAAAAGAAAGAAAAAGAATAAAGGTAAAAAAAAAAAGAAACAAAAACGAAGAAATGATTAAAAGTATTATCCGAATAATTGGTAAGATAAAGAAAATTATCATACATTCGCGTTGACCACCCAATCAGTAACCAGTGTTTCGTGGTATTTTTCCTTTACCAATATGCGATAAAATATATTATCTAACAGTCCCCTACCCCTCAGCCTCAGCCTACCAACAAAAAACAGTACTTTGTAATTAGACGATATTTTAAACAAAAAAATAATAAAATAAAACAACTCAAACGCAATACTCTTATATCCACCAATTGATATTTTCCCTTTCACATGCATGGTAGAGAAAAAAAAAAAAAAAGAAAAGAAAAGAAAAAATTGTCTTCTTAAAAATTCGTAAAATATAAATTTAGTTATTATAAATAATACACTGTGTTACTTTTTCTAAGCGTTGAAAGTTATAAAACAAAAGTAACCAATCGTATATTATCTTGTATGGTAGATCAACGAACTGTTTGAGAAAACGTGATGCGAAGTCGTGAAATCGTTCGATCCATCGCGATCGTTGGGCACCTCGACAGCTTTCTCCATTCACCACCATAACCACCACCACCACCACCACCACCACTTCTTCTTCATCTTCATCTTCTTCTTCATCTTCTTCCATCAGTTACTCTCCTTTCCTAACCCCTCCCCATCCCTCCCAAACCCAATTCCCGTACCGTTTCTTTCCCCTTTCCTATCTTACAAGTTCAAACTTAACAGAAAGAGAGATAGGTAAACGTAAAACGTTTCGTAGTTGCTTATCAACTATGGCACCTAGTATAACTGTAAATCATAATTTAAGAACGCGATAAAACACTACTACTAATACTAATACTACTACTAGTACTATTACTCTGTTCAACTATTTATTTTTATTATTACTTATTTCACTATATATTTATTTCTAATACTTTCTTCTCATTCTCATTCTCGTGAATCTTCCTTTTCTATCTGCACTACACACCTACGCGTTAACGTTAAGTTTTATCTCACGATCTTGGTGCAAATCTTTCTCCTTCTATATATGTGTGTCTGTGTGTGTGTATGTTTCTCTTTCGTAGTTGTTTTCCTTTTCCTTCTCAGTTTATACGTGGCAAGAGTGAGTGAGAAAAAGATAGAATAAAGATAGGAGTAAAGATCAGTCTGTTTCTTTCTTACTCTCACGACGACGAAGCCACCACTAACACCATCACTAACACCACCACCACCACCATGGATATCAAGATAAATCGATCATGGCCTCGAGAGAGTCTCGCGATCATGCCGAGTCGATCGACGCCATGAGATTTTTTACTTCTCCACCTATACTTCGGAGAAATTCATCCAACAACAACAACAATAATAATAATAATAATAATGATGATGATGATGATGATGATGATAATGATGATAATAATAATAGAAACAACAGCAACAACAACAGACGTAAGAAACAGATTTGCATCTATTTGAAATTTTTCGTTGTCGTGTTTTAGAAGTCCGACATTATTATCTTTTCAACCATTCACTTTTTATTTTTTTTTATTTTGTTTTTTTTTTATTTAGATAGAAATTTTATAGGATCTAATCGATTATTCTCACCACATATAAGTTTATTTAATTTCATTTATATGTAATACGTGTTTTGGTTATTTTAAAAGGGTTATGATCGAATTTAGGATATATATATACGTTTAATGGGGTGTGTTTAAAAATTAGGGGATGGAATTAAAATCTAAAGGTAGTGTATTTAAACAAAATATTGATGCAATTTTTATGATTATGTTGGAAACAAAATTCTGACGCAACATTCGTGTCGTTTTTCGTTTTGTTTTGCAAAGAAAGAATTCTGACGTATTTCTGTGTAATTGCAGAAAAAAAAATCTTGTTAAAACCAAACGTTTGCTAAGTAAAAATCCTGCTGCAACCATACCCTTGCTAAGTAAAAATCCAGTTGCAACCATACTTTTGATGAATACAAATCCTGTTGCAATCATACTCTTGTTAAGTAAAAATCTTGTTGCTACCAAACGTTAGATGGGTCAAAATCTTGTTGCAACAATACCCTTGCTAAGTAAAAATCTTGTTGCAACCAAACGTTAGATGATTCAAAATCCTATTGCAACTAAAATTTTCATGGATATAAATCCTACTGCAATCATACCTTACTACAAGATAAAAATTGCAACCATACTTTTGATGAATACAAATCCTGTTGCAAACATATCTTTGTTAAGTAAAAATCTTGTTGCAACCAAACGTTAGATGGGTCAAAACCTTATTGCAATTAAAATTTTCATGGATAAGAATCCTACTGCAATCATACTTTTGCAAGAAAAAAATCCAATTGCAATCATACTTTCGATGAATACAAATCCTATTACAATCATACCTTTGTTAAATAAAAATCCTGTTGTAACCGTGTTATGAATAAGAAACCTATTGCACCTATACTTTTATTAGGTACAAATCTTGTTGCAATTCATACTTTTGTTAGAACAATTACCCAACTTGTTCATGTAAAATAATTGATTGAATTTTTGATGGGAGCTTACAAACAAATTTGAACTTTTTATGTTACAAACATTCGTTCGAACCTAACATTGTGATAATATTCATGCGAAAATGTGACAATGTAATCGATTAAAATAGAAATAAAAATAATATTTGTTAAAATACAGGAGAGGGTGGGTGGGATGAACATCATACGTGAATTCCGTTGAATGCAAACGTTTCGTACGCAAAGTGTGAGCGAATTCGTGCGTGTGGGCGAACGTATTGCGATTGAAAGATATGGAAAAGGGATTTTGCCGACTAATGCGTTTAAGGGCATCCCAGCACCGAGTGTCCAGCACCGATTCCAAAAACGGATGGGTTAACGGTAGCAACTATGCGAGTTGCTAGCTCGAATCGTTTCGGGGAAGGAAAATCTTTCTTCCTTCTTTGTGAAATCGTAAATCTTATACTTCCCCCCTACCCCTCTTCTTCTTCTACCACCTCCTCCTTTTCGCAAATGCTCGTTACGAATGGTTTCTATCCATTTATGTGATTTTTCTTTAACGTAATCCTAACATAATCTAATATATTATAATATATTTGTTTTTTTTTGTTTGTTATCATAGTTAAATTTATTTTCAAGTAAAATGTGTTCTGTGAATATAATAATAATCAGATTTATTATCTGATTTGATTAATGTATTCACAATTTAAAAATGGAGAAATTATTTTAGTTGTTATAAGTATTATTAATTATTTGTGATTTTAAATACACTTGTGTTTGTATCTATGACGTATGTATACCATGAATCATAATGTTGCAATATTTAATTTCTTCTTATTATTATTAAAAGTAATACAAAGATAAAAAAAATGAACCTTCTCTTTAAAAAGTATCTAAGTTGCATACTGCAACCAATAAAATTATACATTAAATTTTTCCTACGAACAAACAATTCGTACAACACAAATATTCGTCAGATTAAAATTGTGATTATAAGTATTATTAATTATTTATAATTTTAAATACACTTGTGTTTGTATTTATGACATACGTATACCATGAATCATAATATTGCAATTTATTAAAAAGTAATACAAAGATTAAAAATATAAATTAAATAAAATAAACCTTCTCTTTAAAAACTATCTAAATTACATACTGCAACCAAAATAAAATTATACATTAAATTTTTCTTACTAACAAACAATTCGTACAACACAAATATTCGTCAGATTAAAATATAGAAAAGAAAAAAGAAAAAAAAAAAGAAGAAAAGAAAAGAAATCAATCTTTCTCTAATTCCTGAAGAACTTACAAGTATTAAAAAAGCTGATACAAGCTGACTACTAGCTGACTACGAGCTGACGAATAAAAAAGAAAAGAAAAGGGAGAAACAATCAAGAGGAAGGTTCTTAATTCGATCGTAGACGAACGATTACACTACACCTCTAGACGTTTCTAAAAAAAAAATGATCTCATGCAAAAAAAACCAAACGAGAGTGTTAACAAGAGTGAGTGAGTGAGTGACTGACTGAGGGGGTTGGTTGGGGGGGTGGTGGTGGTAGAATCGTTCGAGAAAAAGGCAAACGCGTGTGCAAATCGCAATACAATAAGCTCTTCTACCATTCCCATCTTTGTTTCCTTTGATATATACACATACACATATACATACATATATATATATATATAAGTGAACGAGAGATGCATTACCAGTTTGCTTGTCCCCTCCTCTCCCCTTGAACACCCTGTTAGCAACCCTATGAGCTTTCCTCAGCCTCTTTTCTCATGGCAGCAAGCTTGACACGCTAATCTCTTTGGTACGTGGCGAAGTATAACGGAATGAAAAGGAGGATGATGCATGTCGAGTACTCAGCACCAACACCAACACCATCACCAACATCAACACCAACAGTAGCAGTAACAGTAGCAAGTGTTTGATGTATCGGTAATAATCGTTCTTTCTCATTCTAACAAACTCATACTTACACATACACATATCCACATATATATATATACACACACGTAGGACAAAACACCATGCACATTGACACCTTATCCCTTTTCCCTTTTTCTTTCTCATTCACTCTTTCAGTGTTCGATGTTTCGAGTACAGTTTTACACAGTATTAAGTATTAGTAGTTACACACACATATATATATCTATATATCTTGTACGAGTGTATAGGGAGAAAAAGGAGAAGTTAGATATAGAAATAGAGAAAGAGAAAGAGAGAAAATTGTAAAAGGGAGTTTATGAATAGAAAAGCAACCCGGGGGATGTAGATACGCCATGCCTCGGCACGGACACTGTGCGATTCGCGAACGGGATGCTCCTTTGTCTTTCGTTCGTTTTCAAACGAACCACCACCTACACCCACCCCCCTTCCCACCCCATTCCCGCCCCCCTCTGTACTTACCTTGCCTTGGTTGCCTTGCTTTGCTTGCTTGCACCCTTCACCGCTTGCCTACCTGCCCTTTTAGTGAGATTCCCCATCCTATTACTACTACTACTACTACTATTACTACTATTACTACTACTAATACATCGTATCCTCTTATTTTCTCATCTACTAGCTGAACATCTCGATGGTTGTGGACAGAATTACGAGAACAGTGAACACCTATACTCCTCTCACGTTTGAGTAGATTGATAGGTGGTTAGGTGGGTGGATTGGGGTGGGTGAACTAAACCACTTGGTGTAAAGGGTGAGAGAGAGAGATGGGGTGGGGGTGGGGGACGTTTGATTCAGACAATTATTGTCGATCCGTGCCTTGGAAATTCATCCGGCCTACGCCAGCACATTTTTTTTTTGTTTTGTTTGTTTCTTTCTCTTTCTCTCACGTTTCCTTGCTTGATCTATCTATCCTTTTTTTTTGTCTTCTACTTTTGTGGAACGATTCTATCCTATTTCATCACAACCCCTTCTATCTTTATCTTTATTTCTTTTTCTTTTTTGTTATCCCACTTTCTTTTCTTTCCATTCGACCTAACTCGTTTCGCTTTTTTTATCCTGACTCTTCTCACTTGTTCTTTTTTTTATTCTTTACGATCTTTCATCCCCCTTTCCTAAATCTCGTCTCTCTTTTTTTTTTTTTTTTTTTCTAAATTTCTATCACAACATTTTTCTTATTTTTCGATTATTTTGAAGAAAATATTTAGGAATATTTTATGGGGGGAATGTAATACGAATTTGATATGGAATATTTCATCCCCCTTTACCAAACCCCCGTCTCTCATTTTTTTTTTCTTCTTCTAAATTTCTATCGCAACCCTTTTATTTCGTTCTTCTACTTCTTATTTTTAATTGCGTTTATTTTTTGGAGGAAATATTTAGGAATATTTTATGGGAGGTGGGAGGATGTAATACGAATTCGATATGGAATTGTACGAATGAAAATAAAAATTGTTTTTAATTTTTTCTAATGAAAATAAAAATTGTTTTTAATTTTTACTAATAAAAATAAAAAATTGTTTTCGATATCATTGTTTCAAACGACCACATGCGGCCGGTGTAGTTTTGACATTCTTTTTTCTTTCTTTCTCTCTCTCTCTCTTTTTTTTTTTTTACGAACGAATTGAATTTATCTTCCATGGAATTCGTTCGTATATCGAAGAACAAGATCCGTTTTCTCTTTTCTAAGAGTTGGTAAGTGTCATTGCCCTCACTGAACGCGAACATTTTCGAATTATGCGGGTACGGAAAGCGGTCATGACGCGGATCGTGGGTAAAGCCAACGATGTGAATCGCATAACTAAAACTGAGAGAAAGAAAGAAAGAGAAAGAGAAAAATAAAGAAAGAGAGGGAGAGAGAGAGAGAGAGAGAGAGAGAGAGGTGTGAGGTCAAAGGAAGGAAGCTTCGCATCTTTTCGACATGGGTGCTAGAAATGCTTATTCGTCATTCCGTGACTTCAGGATTCGAAATGAAAGAGAGAGAGAGAGATAGAATGACTTTAACTTAGGTTGACGCGACTCTAATTTCCGATATAACGCGTGACTCGAATTCGAGAAGAAATACATGAAAATATCTTGATCAATTCACCCCCTTTATATTTCCCATAGAATTTTTTCTTCTTGTATTTTATTACAATGAATAATAGACTTTACCTATAATTTATCAAAAACTTATCTTTCTTATTAGATTCGTTTATTTTTATGTTTTATGAATTAGTTTTTATTTAAATTATAATTGCATCGAAAGGTGTTGTTAGAAAATTGAATATAATCAAAGATCACAACTTTGATTTATATATTATTTTGTATTTTAATCATATATGTTAATAGTTAATGTAATTAATACCAATACAATTTAAAAAATAATATAGATAATATATTAATTATAACTCTTAATGTTTATATACAAAGAATTAATTTTCTCTTACATCAATGCAATTCAATACTTTGCAATAATTGTATCGAAAGGTGTTGTTAGAAAATTGATTATTTTGTATTTTAATTATATATGTTAATAGTCAATGTAATTAATACCAATACAATTTAAAAAATAATATAGAAATTATATTAATTAAATAACTCTTATATTATTTATATACAAAGTAATAATTTTCTCGTACATTGATGCAATCCCAATACTTTGCATATATTGCATCGGTCAAGTATAAAATAAAACAAAAATGTATATAATAACGATGCATCATAAATCTCATACTTGTAACAATCTAATATATATATATAGATAATCAAATTTTAAATAACAATAATAATACAAACTTTTGTAACAAAATAATCATTTATTGTTCTTATATTCTTTTTATGTTACAGGTAAGTTGACTTGCTAGATTCTGAAAAAAAAAAACAAATGGGGATAGAAAAAAACTAAGAAAAAACGAAAAACAAAGAAAAGAAAAGAATAATGGATATCTCATCGACGAAGAAATATGTAAGTAAATCGTTATCGATTATCGTATAGGAGGATAGTGAAAGAAAGATAAATAGCATATTTCCTTCTCTCTCTTATTTTCTGTTTCTGTATGGGTGAGAAAGGAACCAACCGTTCGTTCGTTCGTTCGTACGTACCGTTCGTTCTTAGACGATATATAACATCGAGAAAATTCATCCTAAGGAATCACCTTGTTCCTTATCATCATAGAACAGTGCTCCTTTTTAGCGTGGGCGAGTTCTATCATCGGCACGAGGAAACACTCCTTTAACAGATGATAGTGTACCAACGATTTGTAACATCGATTAAATAGAAAATAAATTAAATAGAAAAATATAGTATGAATTGATCGATTAAATGAATCACATTTAATTAATTTTATTCATTCATTTATTCATACATTCATTCATACATTCATTCGAACGAATTAAAAGAATTAATTAGGATATTATTAACAAATTTAATCTACTTAAGTATTTTTTCTTTTTTCTTCAAATAAAACTCACATGGGATTAGGTATAATTGATATAATAGTTCAATTAAATTTCATTTAATAGAGAATGAAAATAAAATAATTCTATGATTTCGAGTAATTGTTTAAATGTGTTTCTTTTTTTAATTAATATTCATGTTCAATAAACTATCGATTAAATTCGATTACGAATGAACAAGTGTACACTAAAGTAATTTTGTTTTTTTTTAATAAAATAGAATTTAATTTAATAGAGAATGTGAATAAACTAATTCAATGATTTAGATTAATTGTAAGGCCCCATTAAGTGTTTCTTTTTATATTAATATTCATGTTCAATAAACTATCAATTAGATTCGATTACGAATGGAACAAGTGTCTAAAAAATATACATTTATCAAAAGAATAATCACAGATATAAATCTGAAGCTACGATTCCAATTGTAAGTATACATTAAAATTGAATTAAAAAAAAATCAGAAAGAAAAATAAATAAAGATATAATATAGAATCTTCAGAACGATATAATGATGCACCAATCTTAACGAATTGATTAGCCCTCTCCGTCTCTCTCTCCTTTATACAAAAGTTTAAGAAAAACGTGTAGATTGTTTCAAAATACAAACGAGAACAAGAAACAACAACAATGTCTTCTTACCATCCCTCAAAATTCATACTAGAAAGAAAGAAAGAAGGAATCGGTTGGTAAAGTAGAGAAAAAAACCAAATAGAGAAAAAGAAAAAACAAAAAAGAAAAGAGAAAGCAATAAAGAAAAAGTAAAACGAGAAAGAGAAAAAGAAAGATAGAGAAAATACTAGCAAAAGCAAAGGTAGGAACCACGGACGGCGCCGCCCACTCGTGTGGAAAAATGATAGCAGCGTACTGACTGAGTGCCTCCCTGGGTTTCTACCGAGCCCCACTTCCCCCCTTAACACCCAAACCCCCCTTACCAACCACTACCACCTCTATCAGCACCCCTCTGATCTCCTCCTGTTGGCCCTCTGGACTGGAACTCGGTATGCGTCCCGGAAAACGGGGGTCGAGTTGCTACTACTATTACTATGAGAGAATGAGAAAGAGAAAGAGAGAGAGAGAGAGTGAGAGAGTGAGAGGGTGGAAGGGGGTGGAGAGACGAGAGATGCCTGCTCCCGATTCCCTTATCGCCACGGCACAGTTGTGTGTGCCTTTATGAAGATCTGTCAAACTATCTCTCTCTCTCTCTCTCACTCACTCTCTTTTAGTATCCTTCCTTCTCTCTCTCTCTCTCTCTCTTTACTTCACTTCACTTCATTTCTCTTCTCTTCTCTTTTCTTTCTATACGCGTTGTCTCCTTCTCTCTTTCTTGCTTCCTTTCTTTTTCTATCTTTTAACATTTCTTCTATCTTTCTCTTTTCAACCAAAGACAGAACGTAAACTTAATGATGTATTCGTGTAATATTTGATGGAAAGGGGAAAGTTCGAATTTGCGATTTTCTTTTTTTATTTCTTGAGGAGATTTTTTTGAGATATTTTTTTGTTATCATTTTTGTACACTCATTAACATTCTTATTCTTTTTAATGTTGGTTAATCATTTTTAGAATTAAACAGATGAGAAATTAGTAAAATTTTGTGATCAGTTTTCTAATAAATATTTTTCTGATAAATTATTGGAAATACATTGTTCGATTATGTAGATGTGTACGTGTGTATTTTTTTTCTATACGATTTTAATAGAATAATTTAATTGAATTTAATTGTAGGAAGACAATTATTTGGTATTTTATCTTGAGACACTTTGTTTGAGTTCAACGAAATGTATGGTTTATTTTTTTATTTATTTAAATGCGATAAGTATATTATATTTCTTAATATTTCTTTTTGTGGCAAGTATTTTTCGTAAGTAGAAATAAAATCCAGGTGTATTAAGCAAAAGTGTTGCAAGTAACACGTTTAACAAACGATCAACGCGTATTATTCTTTAATTTTGTTTTTCTTTTTTTTCTTTTTTTTTTGGTTTGTCAAGGGTTTGGGTTCGTAGGGTATAAAAGGGAATTATATCGAAAGGATTGAACCGAAGAGGAAATTGACCCGATTAACCACGTCGAAGATGTTCTGCGAATTCCTTGGGAAGTCGTATTATCGTATTAGAATTCATTGACTTCACTATGAACTGTATATTATAGTGAGTGAGTGTATATATGTATGAGAGAGAGAGAGAGAGAGAGAGAGAAGTTGGTAACATTAAGACAATAATTATCTAAACCTTTCGATCTCTGACTATTCACCACTTGCTATCTGTTTCCTATTAAACATATATTATTCCATTTACACACAAGATATTATCTCTATATTATTTATTAATTATTATATATTATTATATCACATTATTATACACATGATATATTACATTATTAAATATACATTATATATAATATATTTAATAATCAATAAGTTCATGTGTGTGTATTCGTGTGATATTTTTTTGGAAATAAATAAACAATAATAAAAGCAAATAAACTATGAGATATAGAAAAAAAAAGTATCCGATAGAAGACGCGTGGACAAAATGTTAACATATAATCCTGATTATATTTCATTTTATTTCCCTATTTATATTCCCATAAAAAAAAATCGTATAATATTAATAAGAACACTATGGAGATTATTTGAAATGACAGAAATACGACATACGCGTTCTTGAACGAGTTCAAGATATCTTAAGATTAGCTTTACCTACGTCATCATCATCATCACCATCAATCAGTCAATCACTACTACTCGTTAAATCATTTCCTATTACCATAACTCACACATATACACACACCAATATCAAATTCCAATTTTAATTCCAATCCATAACCATAATACACAACCCAAATCATTTATTTTCCCTCTCTCTCTCTATCTCTATTCTCAAAAATAAAATGATACGACAAAAATTTCACGGGAATATATAAACCGAAAAAAAAAAAAAATCCCATCGACAAGAAAAGAAAAAAATATACAAACGTCCTTGAGAAATCCTTAACTCGGTCTCGTATTAAAGAACGATCGGTTGTCGATATTTTTCTTAACTCCTATCTCGCGAGAGAGACAGATAGAGAGAGACAAAAAAAAGAAGAGTAAGAGAGAGAGAGAGAGAGAGAGAGAGAAAGAAGCTAAAAATACCGTCGACTCTATGTGGGAATGATTCGGTATCTCGCACGACGTCACGGGGGTCTGAAATATGAGAGATACGATGGACCTCGCCCCCATCCCATACCAACCCAACCCAACCCATCCCATCCCATCCCAACCCATCCCAACCCATCCCATTCTCCCGATGGTGCATTAGCGCTAATCTCTGCTCTTTAGTCCTCTCTTTATCTTTTCTCTCCCTCCCACCCTTCCTTCCCCCTCCCACCCCTTCACCATCCACATCCTCTCTCTCTCTCTCTTTCCCTTTTTTTTTTTCACTCACTCTTTTTACCCACCTTCTATTCTGCTCCTTCGTTTCTCGTGCTCGAAGGATAAGTCACGAGAGATAAACAGAGAAAAACAGAGGGAATAAAGCAAAAACAAAAATAACAAATAAAAAAAAGAAATATATGAGAAAATAAAAGAGAGAGAGAGAGAGAGAGAGAGAAGGGGGTTGGGTGGTGGTGGTGGTGGTGGTGAAGTGGGGGAAGGTATGATACGACCAGGTATACCTTTTCTTTCTATCTTTCTTTCTTTCTCTTACTACTGATCTTTCCTGTCTCTCTTTCTTTCTTTCTTTTTTCTTTTTTTATTTCATTTTTTTTGTTTTTGTTATGGTGCGGCAGCAGCAGCTACTCTTCTCGCCAACGGACGCAGGTTTTTATCAGTTTGATCTAATCTACACGATCCGTTATTTCATATCCCTATCGTGTATGTGTGTGTGTGTGTGTGTGTGTTCCCGGTGTTTCTTTACCATGGGATGGCTTTACTTTGAGTTTTGACATTCGGAATCTCATTAACGTTCGTGAAATCTCGAATCGAAGATGTGGAAGTAGGGGGAGGAGGTGGAGGAGAAGAAGAAAAAAGAATAAAAAGAATGTAAGAAACGAAAGGATTAAAGTCTCTGTCGTGACTATGTTTGATGTTTAAGTGGGGGGGAAAAAAAAGGGTGAACTTGTACGATAGAAATTGTTTGTATATTATAAATTTTAATATTTTGTTGAAATTTTTTAACGAACTTGTGATTTTGATCGTATCGTTGTTGTCTCGTTTAAATACTTGTTAATTATTATAAAAATCTATGGGGCAGGTAATATAAAAATCTATGGGAAATTATTGCGATACAAGAAATTGATATATTACATTTTTTTTTATTTGTTCATTTGTTTATTCAAACATTTACGGTAATTACCTATTGTTACATTACCAGAATAAAAATATTGAAAGATTATAATAAAAATATAAATAAATGAATAAATATATTTGAGTATACGGAGAAAAAAATTGAAAGTGCTGTAATAGCACAGTAGTTGTGCACGAGCCGCCCCTGA
>NW_014569689.1:337986-346912 GCF_001313835.1 Polistes canadensis | reverse complement strand
TACACATTTGTACCGTACATATTATAATATATACAAATAAATATAAATAAATAGATAATATATCATTTTTGTTTCTATTCCTTATTTCTATTATCCTAATTTATGAATTGAAATTAAATTTCATGAATTTTTGTCAAAGAATATGTGCGTTAAACAAAAATTTCTTCAGATTAAATTCACACATTGTCTATTAATTGTTCTTATTTAAATATCAAAAACAATTTCATTCAAAATTATTTATCACATTTTTACCCTTTAAAACACATACTACGAATATTATTTATTTCGAAAATCACATATGAGATAAATAAATAAGATGATAATCACTATAAATAATCCGTTAAACAACAAGAGTATAATAATAATAATATACTTTGACCTGAGTAAACAAAAAAAAGATAAGAAAAAAGAACAAAAAAAATAAATATCTTTTGTTTAATTTCCCATGCATATCAAAGAGGTATCTTACCCGCATCGATGTCTTCTTTAACGTTATCTCGCTAATGGCCATGCATGCATATGCATATATATGCATATATATGCATGTATATGTATGTATATGGTGGGTACGTTCATATAAACTAGAAACGTTAGTTTCACTCGACGTTTTAACCTTTAACTAACCCAACAGAACCCAACAGATAGAGAAAGAGAGAGAAAGAAATAGAGAATCGAAAGATTGGTGGTGATGGTGGTAATGGTGGTGGTGATGGTGGTGGTAAAAGTAAAGTATCCTAACATATAACACGTATAAACTTAAATGAATTTCAAATTGAATAAAAATCACGTGTAATGAAGGAATTCCTCTTTCACGTGTTAAAAAGAAAATTGTAAGATTGAAAATAATATCAAAGTATTGGAAAGAGATAAAATAATATATATATGTGTGTGTATGTGTGTATATTTCTTCAAAGATTAATGGGTATCTTTAAACGAATTACGATACTTTCACTTCTATTTAAACATATGCATACGATTTTACATTTAAATTCACAATTAAACAATGGGTTATTGTCTTTAGTTTTGATCATTAGTTACACATACCTGTTTGTTAATAATAATCCTTAATATTTAATACTATCATAGAAATATATATATGTATACGTATACATGGGATACGACAAATAGAAGAAAAATCAAATACATTGAAACAAACTAACGAAAAAAAAAAGAAAAAAGAAAAAAAAGAAAAAAGAATAGAATTGTAGAAATAAGTGAAACTACACGAGTTTATCTATCTGTCTCTCTCTCTCTCTCTCTCTCTCTTTTTGCGGGCAAACCAATTTGCGATAGAATCGAATAATCCTTGCCTTTATATTTCTCCTTTTTTTATTTCATTTTATTTTATTTTATTTTATTCTCGTATTACCTATTATTTTATTTGTTCAACGAGTGGTTAGAAGGGGGGACAAAAAGTAGACAAATAAAATGGGGGCTGGGGGTGGTGTAGGGTTGGGTTGGGTAGAGGGTGTAGGCTCAGAGTGAGTGCTTTTAAAAGGTTTCCAAGTTTTTAACAATACCGTTCGGTGATTCGAGAAAGAAAGAAAGATAGAACGAGTGAGTGAGAGAGAGAGAGAGAGAGAGATAGAAAAAGAGTTATTGAATTTTTATTGGCTACGACGACGACGACGAGTCAATTTGCGATTAAACCTCGTTTTTTTCCACCCTGCACCCCCTCCCCACTCTTCTCCACTTCGTGGGCAGGTCTTCCATCGTTGGAAACCTCGTCGAATACGACAGTTCATTTAAAGGAGATGAGATGAGTGAAAGAGTGAGTGAGAGAGAGAGAGAAGGAAAATTCCAACATTCGAACAAAACTCGTTTGGTTTGAATCGTCACTTCCGACAAGCGGACTAATGTAAAACTTTCTAGTTGCTAAACTTTGATAGACGGGCAAATTCAACCTCTCTCACTCATTCACTGATCTCTTTCTCTTTTTCTCTTTCTCTCTCTCTCTCTCTCTCTCTCATTTTCATTCTTTCACAATTTTGTTCTCGATTGGTAACGTTTGAGAATATTTGTCAGGATCTTTCAATAAATCTGAAAATTATACCTCCGAATGTCAATCAAACGATTTCGAACTGATAATAATTTATTCCTCCCTTTTCGTTTTTTTTTTTTTTACAATGAAATCTCAATTTGTTTTCCCCCACTCTGTTTTTATACCAACCCCACCCCCACTTCCTTTATTCCAAGATGATTCCAATAAGATGGAATTGTTCTTGAAAGAAAAAGAAATGAGAAAGAGATTACGAGGTGAGAAATTTGTTTTTATACTAACGCCGATTATATCCGGCATCAAACTGAAATGACTTCAGTGTGATGGTTGTGTATATCTATTGTCATAGGATAACAATTATTTTTAATGTGAATATATTAATCATTATAAATCTTGATAAAAGTGTTCACGAGTAGGTATAGTAATTAAAAAACAGGAAAAAAAATGATTTATGCGAAGTTCTAGTGGAAGGATCAAGTATCGGAATATAATTGGTGTCATTTGATCTAGTCACACAAGTATCCTAACTTCCTTCTTCACATTATTCAAAACGTCCTGCCACGTGTTCGAGATCCTTTTCCCATTCTAAGACGTTGAATATTATTTTACCCCCTTTTGGTTAAGTTCACAAAAGTAACCTTACCCTCTCACGTGCACGTAAGAAAAGAACAAGGAAAAGGAAAAGGTAAAGGAAAACGGAAGAAGCACGTGCAAAACTTAATGGATATCTTTTGTTGTATCCAAGTTGTTACATCACCCCTTTCTTATTGAAAACCGCTTCTCATTTCACAGAATAAGAATAAGAGGGTTGAGAACACGTGCTAGTATCTTATTCTGTTAGGGTAACTTTCAAGACGACGACACCTGCAACAATCAATTCGTTATTTCCTTTTTTTTATTTACGATCGAAATAAAGTGTAGTTATAGGGTGGTGTGAGGGGGGTGTGAGGGGGTTGGGAATTTATATTTATTATATTTATACGTTAATATTTGATCAATATTAATATATTACGATTTAATATATTAATACATTATTTATAATAAGAATATTAATTGTATTGCAATGTATATATATATAATTGCATATCGTTATTGTGTGTGTTTAGAATACTTAATAATATTATTATTATTTATTTATACTCCGTCCCTTTCGGATTTGGAGGGCTTCCGATACAAAATATTGAACATCTCTTATATACTCTATCTCAATATATTCTAACTTTATAACAAAAACTAAAATTAAAACCAATTTTTTGAACTAACTAACACATAACAAAACACTTCTGTATACATACTTAATAATATTTTTTTATTACAAATACTTACTAATCATCCCCCGCAATGAAATATAAAATTGTTATTAAATTTCTTCTTAACCTCCCCCCCCCACCCCCTCAAACGATAAATACAATTTTTACAATATTTCTGTTTTTTTACTAATATATATTTTTTATTACAATTTAATTATAAATATTTAAAAAAGAAAAAGAGAACAATTATATTCCAATGAATAATAACAAATTCTTTTGGTTTTTTTTCTCGTCCCCCCCCTAAATTATCACCAGTATAATAAAGAATAAAATTACAATTACAATTTCATTTTTTTCTCTACTTTTTTTTTCTTTCCACGACTTAACTTATTTCATATTTTCTTTTTTTTTTTTATGATAAACTTTTGGATGTCAGTCAGAGTGCTTAGACTGGTTTTTCTGACATACATAAATACTTTGTCCAATGTTAATGGGAAAGGGGTTAAGGAGTAAGGGGACAGGGGACAGGGGGGGGCGACTAATGGCAAATCGATGTTCGTGTAACAAATGCAGGTTCGGTATTACAATCGCGAATACGTTTACTGATGATGACGATTATCACCTCTTCTTCTTCCTTTTTTTTTCTTTCCACGTTGTTGACTTTACACGTACACGTCTCACTTTGTGCGCAAAGTGAATAAAAAAAAGAGAGAGAAATAAAAAAGAAACAGAAATAGAAGAAGAAGGAAAGAATGAAAGAAAAAAAAAAAAACACCCACCTCGGACTACTGGTATCGCGAAAAACGGTCAATGATAAAACGCGCCAGTTTTTATCTTATCAAACGAAACTGTTCTTTTCACCCTAACCTTTTTTCTTTCTTTTTTTTTTTTTTTGCCTTCCGCTTCTTCCTCCTCCTTTCCCCCTTTACCCCCTTCTAGCGGCCCCCTTATTTCACTTCGTCGTTTTATTTTTTTTTCTTCTTCTTCTTCTTCTTAACTGTCCGTTTTCTTTCTTCTCCGGTCCTTCCTGTAAGAGTTGAGGGCTAGGGGGTAGAGGGGACAGGGTTGGGGGGAAACGGGACACACACAGTGGATCCATTTATTCGCAAATGCCAAGGCCGAGGAGGTAGATGAAGGGGGATGGGGAAACAGAAGGAGAAAAAAGATCAACGATGGTGTCCGATGGTTTAGAGAAAGCTCGACGATTCTTTTCTCTGCACTTTCGAAATCAAAAAAATCGATTTCGAAGGAAAAAGAAACAGAGAATTCCGGATTTTCAAAGATCGATCAACTCAACGACCGTAGCTTACTTCTCTTTTTTTTTTCTTTCCGTTCAAAGTGTTGGAAGAGCTGAAGAAAAAAACAAGCGGGGGTTGGGGGATGATGGGGAGTCGGGGGTAAGAGGGGGAATCTTTTTCGAGATCGAACACGAAGCTTCTCGAACTGGTCTGATTACTGTCCGGTTGGAAAAGAAAAGGAACTCGGGGGGATGAGGTTGTAGAAGAAAAGGGGGATGAAGTGGTAGTGGTGGTTAGGGGTTGAGGATTTAGCAAAAGGGGTCTCGTCTTGTCTTGTCTTTGTCCGAGATAGGAAACGATCCTCGTTCGTAGGGTGATCGACGATTTGTCAAAGTCTTTCAACAGAGTCGCCGAGACAAGTTCGAAGAAGGGATGAAGGGGTGGGTTGGTTGGTTGCTTGGTTCGTTGAGTTTTTCGCGACAATGCTGATTTCTGACTGGTCTGATTTTATTTGTCTTCTTGGTTTTTTCCTTTCGTGAAAATTATCAGGAAGAGGAAGATAATTAAAAGCAAAAAATTGAAGCTCACCGAACCTAACCTCAATTTTTCGAATATATATACTTGATTTCTATCGTGATTGGTCGAGATTGATTGTTTAAAAATAAAAATAATTATAATAATTAGGTTTTCACAACAATGCTGATTTCTGACTGATTTGATTTTGTTTGGTCTTGTTGGGTTTTCATTCAAGAAAATTGTGAGGAAGAGGAAGATAATCAAAACAAAAAATGGAAGCTCACCGAACCTAAAACCTCAATTCTTTAAGTATATACTTGATTTCTATCGTGATTGGTCGATTAATCATTTAAAAAAAGAAGATAAGTATAATATATATAAAATATAAGTATATAATAAGTATAAATATAAATAATTGATATATATAAAAATAAAAGATAAGTATCTTAAATGTAATACGAAATTTTAGTGTCAGTTTTTCGGTATAACACAAACGTAATATTTTCTTTCATTTAATAATGATCAAAATATACATTTTTATGGGTTTTTCATACTTGTTTGTTTTACGAATTACTTGCTAAAAATACATTAATGAAAATATTACCACTACTCCTAAAAAAAAGAACAAAAATAAAAATAAAATTCGTAGACTTTTAATTACCTAAAAATCATTACTACCAATAAAATATATTATATTTTCTTTTAATGAGTGTGTGTTATTAAAAATTTATTCTCATTATATTAAACCATACTATACACGTTTCTCCTATCGATATTATTCGTATTGGGATCAACAAGATCATTCATTTCAGTATCTCGAAGCGTGAAGAAACGTCGAGGAAAAGGGACAAGAGATTCCACGTAATCGTACGTGAGACGAACAGGGGGAGAAACGGGAAAGGGGAAGGGTGAGGGAGGGTGAGGGTGAGGGAATGAGGGAGAGTGAGAGGAGTCTTCAGAAGAGGATGGATCATCTTTGTAAAGTCGGTGACCGTTGCCCTCTTCGAGTACCTAAAGAACGATAGTATGAAAGAGAAAGACAGAGAGAGAAAACGAAAGAGAGAAAGAGAAAGAAAGAGAGAGAGAGAGAGAGAAACTGGCGCCGTGTTATCTCATTCGTTAAGATCCTCCTAGCAAGACGAAAGAAAGATAGAAAGAGAAAGAAAGAAAAATGGATAGGTTGAGAAGGGGTTGGTGGTGAGGGGTGTGGGCTGAGTGGGGTTGGGGGGGGGTTAAAAGGGAGACGAATCTAACAGTGGTCTCACTGTCTCGTAAAGATTCCCCCACCCATTTTCTTTTCCCTTTCTCTGTCCATTCCAAGGAGGAGGATTGAGAAAAACACGCTTGTTCAAGTGAGTAAGAGAGAGAGAGAGAGGAAGAAAGAAAAAAAAATGAGAATGAGATAGAGAGAGAAATTGAGATATAGTCCTTGCATCCTTCTCTCTCATCGGTTTAGATTTACTGATAAATAAAACTCGGTTCGGTTGAGTTTAAAATCAAGTAAGCTAGTAGCCCTAACTTACTTCTCGAGAGATAGATCTTTCAAATAATATTATCTTTAAGTGTTGCTTTTTTTTTTTTTTTACTTATACTTATACTTATATTCTTCGAGTAGTATCATGTTTTTTTTCTTGGGGAGGGCTGAGGGAATTATTAAAAATGTTTTGAAAAATAAAATGTTACATAGTGTAATTGTTCTTGTCGGTATAATCGAAACTTATGATAAATGTTTTGAAATAAAATGTGCAGAATTTTGGTTAACTTGTTAGATAGAAATTCTAATCTAAAAATGATTAATCTTTTTTCAAAGTATTATCATATAAGAGTTTATCATTTTTTAATATAATATTTCTTCTTTTTTGGGGTGGTTACTATCAGAAAAATAAAAGTTTTGATTAATTTATCATATAAACATAATATAGTAGCAGTGTTTTTATTTAATATAATAAAAATGTAATTAAAAAGATATATATCATATATACATTAATTATTTTGACAAAATGGTAAATATAATAATCTTGTGTGGGTTTGACCGATATTATAATAAATACAATCTATTTATTTAACAGAATTAAACAACATTTTAACGATCGTCGTATGAACAACATGTGCTACCAAATGTTATACCGGAAGCTCGTAACTTTGAGATGGAATGAGAAATAGTGAAAGAGAGAGAAAGAGAGAGACTAGAAACCAGGAGGAAAGTTCTCCGATAGCCTGATGGTCATTTCTCATTTGTGTAATCTCCTCCCTTCTTCTCTCCAGACCCCACCCCCACCCCCACCCCCACTCCATTCTATCTGGACGCATATACTTTTCCATGTGTTACAGGGGATGATGTAAACGTTTCCAAGCATTCCAACAGAGACACCAACACCACCAACCCCAACACCAACTTTCACCCCTCTTTACCTTACCCATCTTTCTACCCCCGTTCACCCCCGAACCATTTGTTCAACGAGAAGCCCGCGCATTTTGACGAGGAGGACTCTAATCGTCCTACAACCAACTACCACCACTATTACAAACTGCAACCCCCCTATTTCTACCCCTACCTAGCCCCCCCCACACCGTCGTCGTTGCTACTTTCCACGGGGGACGTAATCATAATTGCGTAGACCCCGATAAAAAAGCACCGGCTCTTTTTCACCGTCCACTGAAAAGTTAACCCCCTCCCCCTGCCCCTCCCGCCCTTCCACCCTTCATTCCCTTTCGTCTTTTACCTTCACCTTCGCCCTAAACCACCACCGCGAACCAAAAGACTGGAAGGGTAGAGGGAAGAAGGAAAAAAAGAAATGGGGGAGAAACGAGGAACGAGAGGGGTTAGAGGGGTGGAGGGGTCAGTCTTTTTGACTGAGTACCACCCACTCCATTTTCTTTCTAATTCTCCTAGACAGGTCTCCCTTTTTTCTATTTTTTACTTTTTTGTTCTTCTTCTTCTTCTTACTCGAGAGTTAGAATTTTCTTTTTGATCACTAAAAGTTACAGTTAATTAATTATTTGAAGTATTTGAATTTAATGGGAAGATTTAAAATTGTCGGATAAATGCAAAATTTTGGTATTATTATTATTAGGATTGTGGTGAGGTTGTTATAATTTTTTAAAAAATAATATTATAACAATGTGTGTGAAAATAATCATTTCGAATTGAGTTTTGTGCTTGAATTTCTGCAATCCTACGAATCCACAGTTTGGGGAGTTACAATTTGAAAAGTTTTCTCATAGAAAAATGTAATCGATGTGATGTACACACAATAATTAATAAATGAAGTATAATTATTAGAAAAGAAAATAATATAAACGTAAAAAATTATTCACCGGACAATGAAGGTTACTTTTTCTTTTTTTTTCTTTTTTTACAGAATACTCGAATATTTTCACTCTGTCGTATCTAATATAAATTTGTTTTGCTGGTTAAAAAAAAAAAAATGAAAAAGAAAAATATGAAATATATATATTGTTAGTTACTGATAATCATGATAACGTGTTGCGTATTACCGATAACGTCATTTTGTAATCAAATAAAATTTATTACAGACTTTACGTCATTCTTGCAAATGTTACTGCACAGCATACACAAATGCACACACACACATATATACCCAAATATACGCAAACGTATTTAAGATTGTCGAGGACTCTTTGTGCAATTTATGTATCGACGATAATTTCATAGTAATTAACTATAATGCACACACGTATGTATATTTATATTTTTTTTTAAAAACTTATCTCACGAATTTTTGACGATAATCATTTCAACCATTTTTTTTGTTATCTTTAATTTTCGTCAATTGGTAATAATTAATCGTTGAACTATGCTTTTTCTTTTTTTTTTTTTTTTTTTTTTTTTCCTTTTTATTTTATTTTATTTTACTTCAAATCGATTATCTTCTACCAACGTTGTTAACAATTTTTACGAC
>NW_014569689.1:324156-337301 GCF_001313835.1 Polistes canadensis | reverse complement strand
AAAAACAAAAAGGTTGCCATTTACACGAGGAAACTAACCAACCCCTTCTCCTACCCCTCTCACCCCCTCAACCAACCCTATTTAATTTAAATTTTCTTTTTTTCAATCGATATTAAACCGATCGCAGATTTTGATCGCAAAAAGATACACACACACACACATATATGTATACTATGGGGGAATAAAAATAAAAAAAGGAAAAAGATAAAGAAGAAGAAGAAGGTTGTGGAAGTATAATACTCGTTTCACTTTATCGTACCAATCAAGAGTCTCTTACGTTGAGTAGGTATAATATATTGGCGAGTAATTACCGATTGGAGTATACGATAATTGTGTATACGTTATGTGTACATGTATTTCACAACGCCTTTTAGAGGCGTGACGCAAACCGAAGTTAACCTAACCGTGTGTAACACACACACATACTCGTTGAATATCACATCGTTGATAATGTTGAGAGAATCGGTAGCTGCTTCCAACCGATTCATATAAACACACACACATGCACATATGTATATACATAGAGAAGAAAAAGATATATTCTACTTACACGTGTAATTTACACGACTCTTTAAAGATTATAATTAGATATATATATAAATGAAAAATGTATATAGAAAAAAAAGAAAGAAATGTTTTGTATGATTATTATTATTATTATTAGATGGTAGGTAACCTGTTACTTTATCAATAATTCGAAATCAATTTTACGGTTAGTTGATTAATGATTCTAATATACCTCGTGATTATATTGATATTTTGTACTGAAATATATATAGATATTTAATAATAATGATACTTTGAATTGTGTATAGTAGGAAGGGGGGGTTGGTTGGGGGAGATTAAGAAACTTTTGATCGGTAATAATTAGTAATTTTTTGTTGGTCTGTGTTAGAGAGTGTAATAGAAAGGTAAATTAATCGTTTATACCGATCATTCGATTAATCGATATCATTATATACGATTTTCACCCTTCTCTATATCCTATACTAACATATTAATATATTCATGTGAACGTGTTCACGTGTATGTATAAACGATTTGTCTAACAGACTACGAATCAATCATTTCAAATTACGTTCTCACAAATGGGAGAGAAATTTCAAATTAAATGTGATAGGAACACGTATCCCCGTTGAGAATAATTATAATATCAACGAGGCACCCAGCTACTTCAAATTACTCGTACGTTCATTTAATGTTCTAATTATATATATATATATAAATAAAAATATGTGCACGTAATTATGAAAGTGATTTAATTTGTAAGTCATGTATCACTTGTTTCGAGATATTTTTAAAAAGAATTACATTTGAATATTACACTTAAAATGAATTCTATATAATATTGAAACAATAAATAATATATGTTACGATTAATTGTTGACGATATATCGTTAAAATTACATTGAAATTATTTTACAAACTATTTTATACTTAAAAATATGATTAAATACATAAAATATTATTATTAATTCTCTATGGGTCGAATTTTTGTTATAAATAAAAGAAAAATAATTGCAACGGAAAATCACAACTATTATAAACATATATATGCAGATGAAAAAGAACAATATGCACAATTATAATATACATAATTTTTTATTCGGTAAATAGCACCAAGAGATGCACAAATAATATATCAATTGAAAAAAAAAAGGTTTTGCTTGTCTCTACTGCAGACAGCTTGCACAACATTTATTTTGTTATTTCAGGTTGATGGTATTAACAACCATCATAAACATTGGTATTAGTTTTTTCAGAAACATTATAAAAAAACTAAAATTATTTGATAAAACACCGAAAAATTATCATGTTACCTGAAAGTAACACAGACCCATAGAGGGTTAATTTATTAAACTTATTTTTTTATTTCTTTCTCTCTTATAATTTTAACTTAGATCACTTTCATAATTATGTACACACACACACCCATATAATAAAAATCTTCAACCATATAAATTAATATCGTATACATTTTTAAAACGTATCACAGCTGTATAACAAATTTAAAAACAAAAATTGAAGAAAATAATATACAAAACAAAAAAGAAAAGTAGCAGTCACTTTCATAATTATGTGCATACACACACACACATATATATATATAAATCTTCAAATGTATAAATTAATATCGTATACATTTATAAAACGTATCACGTCTGTATAACAAATTTAAAACAAAAAATATATCAAAAAAAAAAAAAAGAAAAGAACTCGCATAATGCAGCACATTAAAAAGTAACCGAACTAAACTCTTGGTCGATAATACTAAAATGTTACTAGGAGTCAGAAAGAGATAGATAGATATATAGATAAATAGATAGATAGATAGAAAGAGATAGAAAATGTAGAGAGGAGGACAAAGAGAGAAAGAGAGACACACACACACACACATATACACATACATACAGTTATTAGATACAGTCGTTTCCTACGTGTCTTACGATCATCCTTATCGTTATCGCCATTAGTCACGAAGCTCGTTGTAACGCGCGCGTTACGAGTATCGCGGCCCGTTATCGTTATCCGTTATCGTCTCACGTTATCGGCGAAGTTCAAGCTCCGTGTTCAAGCATCGGGTATGACGAGAGAGGGTTGCTTGCTTGCTGCTGCTACTACTGCATTTCTATATACTAAAACAGACAATCTAACGAATTACTATAATTGTTACATGATTCTCATCTCTCGGTTATACTTCATTATTATTATTATTATTGTTGTTATTGTTAATTATATTATTGGTATTATTTGAAATGAATATTATTGTTTTGTTTTGTTTTTTATAATGGTATTAAGTAACATTGTATTGAATTTATTTTAATTTTATTTTGAATTATATAATCAGTAAGTTGTATTGAAATAATTTCAATTTTATTTGAATGAAGTAATCAGTAAGTACAATATAGTTGTATTGAATTAATTTCAATTTTATTTGAATTAAATAATCTGCAAGTAAAGTTGTATTGAATTAATTTCAATTTTATATTGAATTAAGTAATCAGTAAGTAAAGTTGTATTGAATTAATTTCAATTTCATTTTGAATTAAGTAATAAGTATGTTGTATTGAATTAATTTCAATTTGTTTTTAAATTAAATAATCAGTAAGTAAAGTTGCATAGAAATAATTTCAATTGCATTTTAAATTAAGTAAAGTTTTATTGAAATAATTTCAATTTCATTTTAAATTAAATAACCTGTAAGTAAAGTTGCATTAAAATAATTTCAATTTCATTTAATTCTGAATGTATTTAATATTATTTGTATTTTTTGATTTTGTTCTATTAAATACAAAAATCTAGACGAATTTATTGTTTCTGGAATAAGATTTTATAAAAAAAGTTAGTGATAATAATACTTAGCTTTAATATACTATTCGTATAAATACATTCGTAAAAATACTGTTGCTTAAATTTTCTTAATTTATAGAAAATTTAATTAAATAAATGTTCATTCTGATTCCTATTAACGTAAATCAAAATGAAATACTTTTCATTCAACATTTGTCAAAATATTGTACGAATAATTATCAGATTACAATTATATAATACTTGACTCGTGAAATTTTATCTACCTTTTTTTTTATTTTATTTCTTTTTGCATTTTTCAAAATAAAAAAAAAGAAAAAGAGAGAGAAAAGAAAGAAAGAAAGAAATAGGAACTGATATCAGTAGGGGAAATGTTTACTCGGTATTATCGTCGAGTAATAGAGATAGAAGGATGGAAAGTGGGAGATAGGATGGGTGGTGGGAGATAGATGGAAGGTAACTACGTTTACCTGTGTACGTGTACAAGAAAGAAAGAAAGAAAGAAAGAGAGAGAGAGAGAAGAAGTGATAACAGGTAGCCATGGGTCCTCGTGTTGCTTCAAGACCAGTGATAACTTTTCCCTAGAACAGAAAACATCTTCTCGTCAATTTTTCTTCACCAACAATTTTGTTAATAAATCAGCAAGAAACAAAAAAAAAAACAAAATACAAACTTTAAACGTAACGAATTGAACGATTAAATTTATTTAATTTGTAAACCCGATGATCAGTGTTTAAAACAAACTTTATTTTAGATTATTAAAATGTGAAAATGCAAGATCTCGTATTACGAATTCATTTGATTGAATTATAATAAATATATATAAACATTGTGTGTGTGTGTGAGAAAAACGAGTGTATACGTTTATGCGTTACGTGTAAAAAAAGTGTAATTATTTTCTGTTAATGATTTCTAATCTACGAGATGATGATCGTACAAAATTCGTATGAACTTATTTTTTTTATTTATATCTATCGAAAGAGACGATAATTATTTTTACGTAAGAAAAGAAGAAAGAAAACAGTATATTAAAAGAGAGAGACAGAGAGAGAGAGAAAAACGAAATTAAAAAAAAAAGAAACAAAAAAGTCACAAAAACTGTGACGCACAACCACGGATTATCCCGAAACCGGGAGTTTGATTTCGTCCCGTGCAAGAAGATACTGCTGCCAGTTCCAATTTTCGTTAATCTGCAATGGAAGAAGAAACAACGTAAAGATCGTGGATATCGATTTCATTTTTATCGTATGGAATATCGACGATAAAAAAGAAAAAAGGAATAAAAAAAAAGGACAGAAAAATCGCGAATCGAGTGTATTCGCACACGCCGATGGGTGGGTGAGGGTGAAGGTGAGGGTGATGGTGATGGTGAGGGTGGGATAGGGGGAAGAGTTGCGTTATCGCGTGGCCGGGAAAAAAACCTGACTGAACGGGGTGAGAAGAAGGACGGGGGGGTTTGTGGGTGGGGGGTTTAGTCTAAAATTATCTTTCTTTTTAAAAGTTGACAATAAAAAAGTAACACAAAAATAAAAACGCGATTAGAAATAAAAATGTTTGTTCTATTGGACAAAAAAAAAAAGGGAGAGAGAGAGAGATAGAGAATCGAATAATATTCGAGTGGTCAGTTTTGTTGCTTTTTTTTTTTTGAGTGAAATTTAAATAAAAAAAATAAATAAATAAATACGAGTAGTGTAAAAAATAGAAGAGAAGAGGTGATGTGTATGTGTCTGTGTGTGTGTGTAGTGTAGATAAAAGGATGTGATACGTGATAAAGGAAAAAGTTTTTACTCATCTGCGAGATGTGAGATTTCGATTATGTGATTTCTGTCTCTCTCTCTCTCTCTATCTATCTATCTTGAATTCTTTTTCTTAGGTATAACTTTTTTTTTTTGTTTCTTTTTACCATGAGTATTCTTTTGTGGAGACAGAGGAGGGCAACCCAACTACGAACGGAGAATTCCTTTCCCATTTCCAGTAAGTAATAACGGTTAACGAGTTTAACAACGATTATATATATATATATATGTATGTATGTGTATATGTGTATATATGAGTAGCTCCCACGTTGTTTTTCATTGACTGGATATAAACATAAGTGCATATTGTTCTCGTTTTTTGATTTTCAAATTCTTCCGAGACCATATAAATAAATGTCTGAGAAAGAAAGGAAGAACTCAGCAAGGTAAAAAAAAAAAAACATAAGTGGAATAATGAAACAATGTATTATTATTATACGCTCTTATGTGTTTTCAACGTATGGCAAAAAGAAGAAAAATGTAAGAGAAAGAAAATACTGGATAAATGTGTAATATATAAAATATTAACGAGTTAGAATTAGAGAGAGAGAGAGAGAGAGAAAGAAAAGAATCATATACACATACATACATATATAAGTACATACGTGTTAATATGTGTAAATTTGAGAGAAATAAAAAGTGAGTGAGAAAGGGAATGAATGAGAAGAAAAGGAAGACGAAAAACGTAAATATTCATATATAGGATCTGTTAGTTTGTGTAAGAATGAACGAATGAGAGATCAACGTTATTATAATATACATTCTTGTATATATGCACATGTGTGTATATATGTGTGTATAAAACGAAAAAGATAGAAAGAGAAAGGATAGGAATCTCAAACACATACTTAAAATCCTACGTATTAATGTATATAAATTAAAGAAATACAAAAAAAGAAAAAAGCCTCATCATCAACACACATGAGTGAATGCATACGTGTGTGTTAATGTGTGTAAATTTGAGAAAAATATAATAGATATAGAGAGGAAAAGGGTATAAATGAAAAATATAGTTGAATGAGAGAGAAAAAAAAAAAAAAAGGGTAAGATGATGAGTAACGTAAATATTCATACGTATATATATGAACATGTGTCTGTGTGTGTGTGTAGTTTGTGTAAGAGTGAGAAAGAGAATAAAAAACAAGAAGAACAACGTATATTATGTACATTTGTGAATATGTATGGTAAAATTAAGTGTGTGTAACATATATATATGTTTAGAGAGTGTGTGTGAGTGTATGTGAGAAAGAGAGAGAGAGAGAGAGAGAATTTCGACGAACGTCGCGCGCTGGTCGCGGCCTCGGAGCGTTAATGGGAGGAGTTCATTAAGATCGTGCGATTAGCTCTTTATCGCGAAGCCGAGCTAGGCTCGTTACTTTCGCGTGACGTCACTTCCTCCTCTGTCGCCGCCGCTTCATCCTTCCTCCACCCCTTCCACCCCCTTCCTCACTCACTCACTCATTCTCTCTCTTTTTCTTTCATTCTATTTCCTCTCCTTTCTTTCCATTTTTCTCCATAGTCGATATGGTGTTGTATTTGTTGGTTGTTGTGTTGTATATTTTTTGTTGTTTGAATTTGTATATATCACATTTTCGTTGTATATTCCAAATTTATTCTTAATTTTTTTTTTCCTATATTTGTCTTTTTTAAATCGTTTTCATTTATATCGTTCGTTCGTTTTTTTAAATTTTTGAATACAAACAATTTTGGCCGAAATTTTTTCAAAGAAATGGCAAAGTAGGAAACATTTACAGCATTGCGTTCTCCGACATTTTATGAAGCTTTTTTAGATTGATTTATTACTCGATATGGTATTCTACGTGTAGATAAAAGTGTGTTCTTTAATTTAATATAAAAATCATTAAAATCCATTTGCTAAAAGTATACAAAATATTCACCGAAACTTATGAAAGAAATTGCAAAGATGCACAATTAACAGCATTGCATTCGCTGACATTTCCTGAACTTTACATGCTAAATTTATAACTCGATATGGTATTCTATGCATAGACAAAAGAGTGTACTTTAATTTAATATAAGTTTCATCAAAATCTATTCACTTTTAGTATAAAAAATATTTACCAAAACTTTTCAAACCAAGAATGTACTCTTTTCAACGTTGTTTAAATAATAATTTGATATTCTATAGAATATCATTGTATTATGTTTAATTATTAGGAAAAACTGTAAGAATTCTTGTTTCTGACTTCGTCTGAAGGCTTTTTGCATTCATAGTAATGCCGAGGAATTACTAGTAATGACTGATTTCCTGCTTTGACAGTAACATATATATATATATATATATATACGTGTCCTACTATTACGATTGGAATCGAAACGAGAAACGAGAAATCGATTAATCGATTAATCAAAATATATATATTTTGTTGATGAACATCAGAGATCGTAGATCATTATCGTGAGAGACATTGGAGATATATATCGTCTAGTTTCTAACAAAATTTCATCATCGTTTTACCTACACTCGTTTATGTTAGATTTTAATCTGAACACTGTCGACGATAATAATTAACGAAAATTCCATGGATCTGTTTTATCTATTTATCTATCTATCTATCTATCAATCAATCAATCCATTGATCAATTAATCGATCGAATTTTTTTCTCATTTTTTTATTTTCCTTTTATCCTATTTTTATTAATTTCAAACGCACAACAAACAACACGTGTTTCGCATGTTTTGAACTTTTATACTTTAACGTTTGGATTTATATTTAGAAAAAAAAAATTGGTTTATTAAAAAAAAAACAAAACAATTAAAGATTAATTGTTTAAATGACGTAGAAGATTTTTACGATGTAGAAGATAATCTGTTGCTGCGTGAGAATACTTCCGAGGCTTCTTCGTTAACATCCTTCGAGATTACGATCCATTTCATATACATTACATATACACGCGTACACAGAGATAGATATGCAACATGCAGCAAACACGTGTGTATATGTTTGTGCATTTATCCTCTGTGTTGTGTTTGTTTTTTTCTGATGCATTCGTCCTTCGTTTAAGTGATCTCCGTGTTAAAATGACGTCATTTTTACATATATCATATATCTAACTAATATAAAAATAGAACGAATGCTTCAATTGTTTTTATTTTTTTTCTATATTTTTAATCGATCGATCAATCTATCTATCTATCTATTGTATTTATCTATCGATCATCGAATTGATATTCAAATGAAAATTAACGATTCGAATTAAATTCTACTTGGAATTGATCTACGATATCTTTTTTTTTTTTTTTTTTATTTAAATTATCTCTCACAGATTATCAATTTTATAATATTGCATAACCGTTTTGATTCATTTAACGAATCAAAACAATTATTGTTATTGACAAAAAAAAGCTTGCATTATTCTTGGAAGGATTTAATCGCATGAATTATCACATTATACAGATCTTCGAAATAATATTTTTTCTTTTGTTTTTGATGTGTTAATCAAAAAAATATACGCGATACGGGATTAAAATTAATTTTCTAATTAGAATTAATCTAAGTAAACACGAGATCGAACGATCTATCGATCATTTTATAAAATTATCACGGAAAATAGATCCATCTGATAAAATTTTTCTCTCTTTAAAACGAATCAACTCAACACACACATAAACACACACACACACTGTTGTTGGTATTAGAAACAACATTTGAATAATTCTACGAAACGTAATCTACGATTCTCTATCGATCACTTTAAAAAAACAAAGAAACAAAAAATGAAGAAGAAAATTAATCGACAAAGATCTCATCTATATAATAATTACATAATTTTTAATATGAATGAACAAAACAATATCACAAGATTAATCTTGAATTATATTTACGAAATGTATAATCCACGATCTGTTACACATTAATACACCCCCCATTCCCTTACTTCAACCCCTTTTTACAACACAATATTATTATTATTATATAAGTTTCAAAGGGAATTAAAGACGGTTAATAAATCTGATGAACAATTTATTTTGAACTAGCTGAAACAATTTATTTTGAACTAGCTGAAACAATTTTATTTTTCAACTAGTTCAAAATAAATTGTTCATCAGATTTATTAACCGTCTTTAATTCCCTTTGAAACTTATATATTAATATATTTCTTGGACAAGAATATTGATAATTAAATTATTATTATTATTACATATTTATAAATTAATTAAATTAACATATCACAAATGATATTAAACGAGACACCTGAACTAATAATAAAAACAAATTATAATACACAACATATCAATAACAATATATCTTCCCGTTTCAAATAATTTTTTTATCACGACACGATCATTCTGACTCATTGTCGATCGATTCATGATACTCCCTTCTCCCCTGTTACCCCTAAATTCCCACCCACTCATTCACCCACTTCACATTTATTCAAATACATACACGTATCTTCGTATTTTCACACGTTTTCGAGCTCTCGAAAGGTAACAACTCGGAGAGTCAGGTTGTTTAATCGCGATTTTGAAGACGAGGAAGAAAGAAAGGAAGGAAGGAAGGAAGAAAGGGTTGAAGGGTGGAAGGGTAAAAGGAAGGAAGGAAGGAAGGATCATTGGATAAAGAGTAAACTCGTGAAAGAAGAGTAGAAGAAGCAGAAGAAGAAGAAGAGGGGGAGGGGAGGGTTATGGGGAGGAGGGAAAGGGTTGAAGGGGGAAGGGTTCCACGAAAGGCAAGAACGAAATAAACGATAAGAGGGACGCCGGGTTAACCAACAAGCAAATTAACACGTGGGAGGGTCCGATCGGTAAATGAGATAATTGTGCAACGAGGGCTCCCTCGGGGCTTCCTCCCCCCCACCCCGTCTTCCCCTCATCGCCCCTTTCCCTTCGTCCTGCCCCCCACCCCCACCCCGCCTTCCCCCACCTTACTTTTCTCTCGTTATTTCTTTTTATCCCTTCGACGCCGCTATCCGTCTCGCATAAACGCACGAACGAAAAGAAATAAAAAAAGAAATAATAAAAAATAAAAGAAAAAAAGGTAGAGTTTAAAGAATGAGAGGAGGAAAGAAGAAGAGTTAAGAAAAAAGGGAAAGAAAAAAAGGGCAGGAGAGAGGAGGCGATCGGTAGAGGCGTGTTAACGATGGATGGAAACCCATCGATCGATCTATCGATCCTCACTCAAACCCCTTTACTAACCGTGAATCCGTACCTAACCCCTAGGATTTCTTTATTCTCTCTTCTTGTTATTATTCTTATTAAGAAATTTTGATTATACATTTATTTGTGTGTGTGTGATACGTTTAAACGTGTTCATTTTTATTAACAATTCGTTTTTTTTTTTTTAATTTATTCTGAAGTGGTTTTAACTATATAGGTTCAATGATATTAATGAAAGAATTTATTATAGATTATTTTATGATATATTGTAAAGATTTTTTCACACATTGAAAAAAAAAAATAAATGTATATTATTTGAGAAATTTTAATTATACATTTATTTGAACCATTTGAAGTTCAATGATATTGATTAATGAATTTATTATATTTGATTTTTTATGAGATATGTATTGTAAAAATTTTTTCACACATTGAATAAAAAAATAAATGTATATTATTTAAAGAAATTTAGTTTGATAATTAAGCAACGTTACATATCATGCACTCTATTCTTATTAAGAAGTTTTTATTAAACATTTATTTGATATGTTTTAACGTATTCATTATTATCAACAATTCGTTTTTTTTTCTTATTGTTTTATTTGAACCATTTGAAGTGTGGTTTTAACTATATAATTCAATAACGAATTTATTATATTTGATTTTTTTTATGAGATATGTATTGTAAAGATTTTCACATATTGAAAACAAAAAATAATTGTATATTATTTGAGGAATTTAGTTTGATAATTAAGCAACGTTGCATACACATTATGCAAAGTATGTAACACAACGAAGACGATGACACGTTGAACTGTTGCATACATGCATACAAGTTTATCCGATTAAACTAAAACTCGTGATCTTTTGCCAGAATTTATCTGTACAAACCAATCCCGATATTTTTAATGCAACCTAAGAAACAAACAAACAAACGAACAAATACGTGTCACATTCACAAACTTTCTAACTTGTTTTCTAACTTTTGAAAAATGAGAATCCTTAAAAGATCATCTAAACGTGACCGTTTATGCAACTCGAGGGAATCTTTCCAACGAATCGAATCCAATTAATTCAGTTTCCTTCGGTGGCTCCTAATCTCAATCGCAACAACAACAACAAATCTATCTGCCTCATCTTTCCTTCTTTCTCTTTTCATTATATTCTTTCTTTCTCTTTCGTTGTCTTCTCACAATTAGAAAAAAAATCACAATCGAACACGTTACAGTAGTAGTGATATTATAAAATCGTGTTGTCTTGTGTTGTATTATACAATCGTGTATCATTGAAAGAAATGATAAAAACTAAACAAAAAAATCGATCCAATTTCTACTTCAACTCCACCCCACCCACCCCAGCTCACTCTCCTCCCCCAACTATTTTCTTTTTCTAAAAAATTCTTACTACACTTTGGAGTAAGTTAGAAGTATAAGAAGAACAGAATAATAAAATAAAATAAAATAAAATAAAATAATATAAAAAAAGAGAGAAGAAACGAGAGAGAGAGAGAGAGAGAGAGAGAGAGAGAGAGAGAGAGAGAGAGAGAGAGAGATAAGTCTCGCCGATAAAACGGGGCCAAACATTTGCCAGAGATAAGAATCCCCCGTTATCTTCTGAGAAATCATGCTTTTTATTACGTTCCATGCACGAGACAGAACAGAACAGAACAGAACAGGACAGATCGATAGATAGACAAAACAGACAGACAGACAGACAGACAGACAGAAATACAAAGAACCCAGTGTATATTTTTCTATCCTTTTCTATTCTTCGCAAAACTTAACTATGATAGAGAGACAAACCACAAGCCAAACGTAAAGAACGAAAGAAAGATAGATAAAAAAAGGCAGATAAAAAGATAGAAAAGATAGGAAAGGGTGAGTTAGCTAGCTAGCAGTGTAGTCAACAACAACGAGATAGAAAAAGATGGAAAGTTTTAACCCAAACCCCATCCCTCTCTCCTTACACTTTCTAGTATGAAGAAAGCAAGCAAGCAAGCAAGCAAACGATGTTGTTGGTTGGTTGCTTGCTTCGGTTTGGTTTGGTTTGGTTGGTTGGTTGGTTGGTGTGCACACTCCTGGCTTCAGATAGAGATAGCTATTTTTAATGGAGGTTCCTTCGAGTGCTCGAGTGCCGATAGTCGAGCTCTCCTATCTACCGGCAGATATTTTTAATATCGGAAACGGCCAGTCCAGGGACGAAGAACGGAGGAGGGAGGAGGAGGGTTGGAAGAGGGACCCTGGGACTTTGGATAGGGGGAATGCTGGGAGAGGGATGAGGGGGATGACGGGGGGAAAGGGGAGGACGAACGGAGTCAAGAGATAAGTCTCGAGAAACCGGCGAGTTGGCGTACACTTACTCTCTCTCTCTTTCTTTCTTTATCTTGCATTCACTCACTCACTCACTCACTCATTCTTTCTTTCTTTCTTTCTTTATTCCTCGTCGATCATGATCTATTCTCGAGCTCTTAGGATCGTGTATCGATCTTGCTGACGTACAAAGGGGGTGTGTCCGTTCTCCTTCTATTTTTTTTTTTTTATTTATTTGTTTATTTTTCTTCTTCTTCTTCTACTTCTTCTTCTTCTTCTTCTTCGGGTTTATAACGTGATAAAAAGATTCGCGAATATGATGTGTATAAGTTAGGAAAAGATATTTGCATTCCACCCCCCCCCCTACTCCACCCCTAAACATCTACTTTTTCTCTCTCTCTTTCTCTCTTTTTTTTATTTAATTTATATTTTCTTGTTTATGAAATAATAACGTTAAATGGAAAAGATTACGAATCTATTTGAATTGTAATAAAAAAGAATGAATAAAAGAAAATAATGATTTGTCCTATTTAATTTTTCTATAATGTTACAATATATTAGAAAAAAAAAAAGAAAAGGAATAAACAAAATCTAATTTTTAAAAGAATT
>NW_014569689.1:319131-323341 GCF_001313835.1 Polistes canadensis | reverse complement strand
AGGGCATCTCGGGTTCTCTCATCCTGCTGTTCTTCTCGAAAGAAAGAGAAAGAGAAAGATAGATAGATAGATAGAAAGAAGAGAATCAAAGTGAGAGAGAGAGAGAGAGAGAGAGAGAGAGAGAGAGAGAGAGAGAGAGAGAGAGAGAGTGAACGTTCGAATGAATGACTGTGCGTGAAAGAGGAAGAAGAAGAAGAAGAAGAAGAAGAGGGAAAAGAGGAGGGGGAGAGGAGAGGAGGGGGGAAGAGGAGGTGGGAAAAGAGAGAAAAGTAAGCAGGGGTCGTATCTGCATTGCATCGGCGAGCAGTCCCCATGTGCACCATGAACAGCTTACCTCTACTCTTCTCTTCTCTTTCTCTTTCTCTTGGTCCAGTGTTTTCTATCTCTCTTTCTGTATTCCGTGGATACACCTGGTGCTCATCTTCTCGATCTTGAAACAGCCCCCAAGGAGACTCTCTTTCTCTTTCTCTCTTTCTCTTTGTTTCCGTGTGTGTCTGTCTTTTTCTCTTGGTTGATCCTTTTTTTTTTTTTTTCCTTTCCTTCTTGTGGCCATCAGCACCACCATAACGCAGTATCTACGATCCGCATGAAAACAGTCCACCTCGGTTATTTTACTTAATTTAATCATATTATATGTATGTATATACGTAGACAATTTATTATATATGATTTTAAATATATATATGTATATGTAAAATAGGATGATATTGAATTATATTATATGATGATTATTAAAATGAATTATTAAAATAATGTTGTGTATTACTAATACATGTTAAATTATTATACTCGAACAAAGTAATAATAAAGTGTAAAGATAAATGAGTGTGATTAGATTAAAATAAAAAATCCAAATATTCCAAGACAAGCATATAATTGTAAACACACGATTACTAAACAATTACAAAAAGTAGTAAAAATCATGTTCTAAATCGATAAAAGATAAAATAACAAAAGAATACGTCCGTAAAATAACGTATAAATAAAATTCAATTCAATTCATTTATATCAATCCATTATTGACAAAGTGAATTTTTCTAATTATCGGTTCTATCCCAAAGAACATAAACGTGAGAGTGAGAGTGATAGAAAGAGAAAGAGAAAGAGAGATAGGTAATGTTTCGTTCGTTTAGACACTTCTAACTCGGTAGAGATATTCGATGGAATTAATATCCGGTCCCGATAGGCTTGTATTCTACATCGATACTCGATACCGTAACAGCAATATCGATACCATGCTATGCGTTTCCCTTCCTGGTTAATAGCCCCGACGAGATTCACGCCTAGTATATACACATACATACACATATAAACACCTAACACACAACGTATACACTTGCATATATGCAAGAGATATGAGGTGTCCCCTACGTGTAGAAGAGGGTTGCTGTTTTATCTGAAAACTCAGCTCATCGTTTTCTTCTTCTTTTTCTTTCAGTATTCACATCGATATTCTTTATCGGTAGTTCAGAATATCCAAAGAACATTACGGTTTGCCAGTTGATTGATATACAAAGTTGACAAAGTGTGACATCAACGTCAGTGGGAAGAAGATGACGAAGAAAAGGGGGGTCAGAGGGTTGGGGGTAAGTGTCTTCGTTGGGAAGGGTTTTCTTGATTCTGTACCTTGGTTTCTACCTTCTACCTTTCTTGATAGTTGTTGTTGTTGTTGTTGGATGCAGAGGTAATGGCCTGGTAACGATATCTCACCATTGTACCCACCTCCTAAGCCCCCTAACCCCCCTGTTACACGAGTTCACTGTTTCGTATCTTTCAACAAGAGAGAAAGAGAGAGAGAGAGAGAGTATGGGATCATCCTGATCGTTCTTTCACCGATCTATCCAACCAACTATTTCATACGTGATTACACGCACGTGTATGTGTGTGTGTGTGTGTGTTTTTTTTTATTCCTGTTTATCTGAGTAGAACGATAAGAAATAAACGATAGATTGAAAATTATTTATGTATACTTTTTCATTTTTTTTTTCTTTCTTCTTCTTCTTCTTCTATTTTTATAAATTCTTTCCAATAAATATATAATAGATTAATAAATAATTTTCAATCTATCATTTAAACAACAATACTCTTATTTGTTTTATTTCTAATTCAAGAATTTAAATGAAAATTAAAAACACGTAAGACTCATTTAAAAACTTTAACAAAACTAATATCAAAAAATATATAATAAAATAAGAAAAAGAAAAGAAATATAGGGATTGAAAGTGTCGAAGGGTTTGAATAGGAACGACGAGGGGTTGGTTTGCTGAAAGGAAAAAAAGTAGGGGGTGAGTTTTATACTCGACTACGAAAATTTCTTTGGCAGTAGTAGAAATCCGTGCTACGATTGCATCGTCATAGTTATGTATATGTGTCTGTATGTGTATCGTTGTAGATCGTTTCTTTCTTGTGTATGTAAGTAAATATGTGTTCCTGTGTCCTCGTATATGTCTATGTCTATGTTTGTGTGTATATCTGTGTGTGTGTTGGAAAAGCTTATCGCGAAGTGCACGCGGTCGCCCAGTGCCAGTCACCGGGGGTGCAGAATTTCGAAGAATTCGCGGCCCCCCCACTCCAGAAATCCGTTCTATAGAAATATATATATATATGTATGTGTGTATTTTTTTTTCTATATATATATATATATATATAAGTAAAATGTAGGTACAAGCATTACGAATGTATATACGCGATTGTATGCGTGTGTCGTAGTAGGTTTAAAGCGAGTTTTTTTGATTAGGATGAATTTCTTTCCCTTGTGGGAACCGAGCATCGCTTTCGCGTCGATAAACTTGTGAAATAAAACGAATCAACCCCTTTTTATATCTTCCCTCTTTCTCTCTTTCTTTTCCTATTTATGCATCTATCTATCTATCTTTGTCAGTTCAATTTCTAGCGATATTATATCTCGATTTCATTTATTATTACTCAATTCTTCTTTTTATATCACAAAATATAATCGATTGTCATTAAAAAAAAAAAAACAAAAAACAAGATAATAAAACGAATTCATGAAATAAATAGAAACGAACGATTAAAAATTAAAAATTAAAGAAAAACAATAAATAAAAAAAGTAGGAAAAATAGATGAAAATTATCGTAGCAACTAGACTCGACCTTTTCTTCTTCTACGAAAGTAGAAAAAAAAAGATAGACCGTCGTCCTTCTCCTACCATTTCAGTCAACCCCTCCCCCCTTCCTCCTCTCTTTCTCTC
The DNA here is from genome assembly GCF_001313835.1 of Polistes canadensis. Classification (NCBI taxonomy): domain Eukaryota; kingdom Metazoa; phylum Arthropoda; class Insecta; order Hymenoptera; family Vespidae; genus Polistes; species Polistes canadensis. Next base: position 320,129 of record NW_014569689.1, on the reverse strand, counting down.
TTTCCGAAAAGAGAAAGAAATAAGAGGGAGAGTCACAGCACTTCCTTATCTATCGTAACGACTGCTCGTTATTAATCGGTGCACCCTGTTCAAGATACGAACCTTACACCCTCTACCACCACCTCCCCAAAACGTAACACCAACTCATACAAACATTACTTACGCGTACACACGAATATATATATATATATATATATATACACGTGAATCATACACAGATACACGTTATATACATGAACGAATACATACACGGTCGTGTATTTTACGTACGATTGTGTTACACCAAATTTTACACGCATACACGTAAATATAATACACGGATACATATTATACACATGAACGAATACATACACGGCCGTGTATTTTACTTACGCATATATATATGCACGTGAATCATACACGAATACATATTATACATATAAACGAATGCATATATACTGTCGTGTATTTTACGTACGATTGTGTTACACCAAATCTTACACGAATACACGTAAATATAATACACGGATACATATTATACACATGAACGAATACATACACGGTCGTGTATTTTACTTACGCATACATATAAATATATATATATGAACGTGAATCATACACGGATACATATTATACATATAAACGAATGCATACACGGTCTTGTATTTTACATGTAATTGTGTTACACCAATTCTTAGACGCATACACGTGAAAATAATACACGTGGGTTCATACACAGATACACAGATACACATTAAATACATAAATGCATACACGTGGATCATAGAAGTCGCGTTTGCTGCGTGGTTGCGCATAGTCCCGATGGAAAACGACGAACATATCTCTCTCTTTCTCTCTCTTTCTCTCTTTCTCTTTCTCTTTCTTTCTCTTTCTATCTTTCTCTTTCTCCCTATGTATACCCATTTCCGTATCGGGCCACGATACCGGAGAAATCGGCAATGCATGTGCGTCTCGGATACGCGCGTTTCTCTTACACACACACACACACACACACACAC
>NW_014569689.1:308876-317781 GCF_001313835.1 Polistes canadensis | reverse complement strand
CCCCCCCCCCTACCCGCCCCCATTATACGATGGTTATTCGATGGTATACTTGATCGGTAAGAAATTGGCCGGAAATATACGAGAGAATTCTTAACTTTGTCTACTTGCCATTGCATTTATCCCTTTTAAACGGGTTTTCCTTTCTTTCTTTCTTTCAGCTTCTAAAAAAAAATATTCGAGGAAAGAATAGTAGAGGGAGGAAAGGATCCATTAGCGGAGTAACTCGGAGAACGATTTTATGGTCTTCTCGCGAATGGAAAACGAGCTGCATTTTACTATATTTCTTCTTTCTTTTCTTTTTTTTTTCAGTCGATAGGAAAACGATTGCTACGACGAATTCTAAAATTCTTCGAATGAATGAAAGAACAAAAAAGAAAAAAGGGAGGGGAGTGGGGGGAAAATTTACTACGTAACCGAGAGAAATGCATTTTTCCGTGTTCAAGGACGAATGGGAACCAAAAAAAAGAAAAAGGAAAATTGTGGGGAAAAAAAACACACACACACACACACACAGTGAGAGAAAGAAGTGGTGGGGGTTTGGGGTGTGGTCGAAAGTGATGGTGGTGGTTAGTTTTTTCGTTTAGGTACTTTCCGGGTTCGACGTTCTAATTTGTATAATTCGATCGTTTGGTATTGTCGTTAACCGATCGGATTATGCTACGGATGCACGAAGACCCAAAGTATCTTTATGGCCCATTGTGCGATGGTTCTTCCTTCGATCGTTCGAGCAAGATCGTACGCAGAATTCCTTCGGCCTTCACGATCGAGTAGAAGGGTTTATATATATATATATATATATATATATACACTACAACCTTTACACATACATATATATATCTACGTAAACGTATACTATTCGTTGGTTTGATACGAACGGGCCGCCGTTTCACGTAGCAAAGAATTCGCGAAAAGAGAAATAAAATTCGAATAAAGTAAACGTTTCTTCTCTTTGTTCATATACGTGAATCTTTTATATATATAATTTGTGCATATACACATATAAATATTAATATTATATATATAATTTGTGCATTTACATATATACACTAATATATTAATATTATATATATAATTTGTGCATATATACATATATACTAATATTATATATTATATATATACGCGCATTTACACATATACATTAATTTATATATTATATATTAACGTGCATACACAAATACACTAATATATTAATATTGTATATTATATATATACGTGCATTTATACATATACATTAATTTATATATTATATATATATACGTGTATACAAATATACACTAATATATTAATATTATATATATGAAACTCCCATTGATGGTGGTGGTGGTGAATAATACGAAAAATTTTGTTTTTAAATGATAAGACTTGCATCGGGGCTTCGGATATCCACACAAAAAAAAAAACGAACAAGCAAACAAATATCCTACGTGAGTATAAGAGAACAAACAAAAACCAAAAAACAAACAAACAAAATAAAAAATAACTCCCGAATGTATCCTCCTATCACGTTCGAGTAAAAGAAGAAAGATAAAGAGAGAGAGAAAGAGACCAAACACACACACATTAGACGCACATACACGTATACACGTACAATAAACACGTCCATACAAATCTGTTATGGTAGTTGATAGAAAAATTGAAGCGAGTAGCTCATTACGGGTAATCAATAACCGATACATTATCGTAACGGGGGTGTAGACGAAGGGTGGAGTTCGATAGGGAGGGGGTAAGAGGAGAAATAGAAGGCAGATGAGGAGGAGGAGAAGGGGGAGGGTTGATACAGCTCATCTCCGTCCCACGGAAAGAGGGACGACATTGGAAGGTGGCACACACACACATACACACACCCACACTTTCTCTCTCTCTCTTACACATACAATCAATGTGAGAAGGGGATGACGTAGCTCCTGGCATGGGATGCTAAAGGAGAAGAGGGATGGTTTCCATAAGGGGTGTGGGCTGGTGGAAAGGGGCAAACGGGGGAACGGGGTTCCGATTTACACAAGTATATTGAATTTATTGAGATGAGCCTAGGGATAGCGGGCAGGAGGATATTAGCTGCCTACCAACCACCTCGACGTTTCATACCACCCTTCATCCCCCTCCCCATCCTTCTATATATATCCCCCTTTCGTTTGCGACCATCCTCTTTCTCTCTCTCTCTTTCATACATACATTTATACACAGACATAATTTTACTTAGTGGGTGTTGCGTTCCACTCGGTTCTTCCGTCTCGCCCTTTTCCTCGTTTTCCTCACACTCCACCTCCACCTCTTCCTCCTCCTCTTCCTCACATTTCTACTCCACCTCCTCATCCCTTCTTCTGTTCCCTTCTTCTCCTCCTCTTCTGGCATTGCCGGGTTTTCGTCCTTCTCTCGCATTTATTAAGATCGCGAGCCTGATTTATGCCAACCGATAGAACCAACGGGAAGAGTAGGATGGAAAGAAAGAGAGAAAGAGAGAGAGAGAGAGAGAGAGAGAGAGAGAGAGAGAGAGAGAGAGAGAGAGAGAGAGAGAGAGAATGTAGATAAAAGAAAGAATATCAGAAACGCGTTCGCGAGAAAAGAGAGAGAGAGAGAGAGAGAGTGAGGGGGAGGAGGAGGAAACGTCGAGGTTCAAAACGATTCAAAGGAAATTTAATATGAACCACCCTCTATATAATGTTTTATCTACTACTACTACTACTATTACTATTACTATTAGTAATAGATACGTTAGTGCTGTGAATTTTATTTTATCTAGTCGTTTTACTCCAAATATTTTTAACATAATTTAACATAATAACAGTACAGTGTGTGTAACGTAGATTTATTATATTATTAATGTTGATTTTGATTTTTAATTCTTTGAACAATATTACTATTAAAAAAAAAACCCGTGTAATCAAAAGAAATTGATTGCCCCCTCTCTTTTTATTTTCAAATATCTCATCAATTAAACTCTCCACGATTATAAATTCAATCCACGTAGAGTAATAAGTCGAATTTAATCAATCAAATAATAATAATAATCAATAAAAAACAAAAATACCTTTTATCTTTCTATTCCTATTATTTCATTTATCCTTACACAATTAAAGTAAAAATCATATTATACAATCCACCCCCTTCACGAACACAATCTTACCTTATAATAAATATAAAAATTATTATATTATCATTTATATATAATATAAAAAATAAATCAATAATTAAATAATAATAAATAAATTCACTTAAGAATTCTTATGAATAATTTTATATGATACGTAACACACGCAATATAATATAACGATTTTATTTAAATAAAAATATATATATATATCTCTTTCTAACACGTTTCCATATATAATAATCATCCTAAATTCTGTAGCATAACTTTATCAGTCTTGTCCGACGTTTCTCTCGCGAGAAAAGGGGATATCTCGCTGTCGTCGAGATCCTCCAGGGATCCCTCTCACGCGACACCCTTTTCCTATCCTTCCACCCTTTCCCACCCCCCTCTTCTTCCTCTCTGATTCTTGGTTAAAGGGTCCTGCGGATTCTGCGGCTCGACGAGAACGATCCTCGGCCGTTCTTATCTTCGGCGGCCAGTCGACGTTCTACAACTTAACCCTTCTAAGGTAGAATATTCTCTCTCTCTCTCTCTCTCTCTCTCTCTCTTTATAGTACGAGATTACCTTCGCGAAACTACCCTTCCTTCCTTTCCTTTCCTTTCCTTTCCTTTCCTTTCCTTTCCTGAAACCACCACCACTACTACTACACTTCTCTTCTTCTATTTTTGCATATTTTTTCTGCACAACTGCAACACTCGTCTAAAAACTTTTCCAACGTGGTCCGAGATATTAATTTATTCTTCATATAGAATGTTTAATAAAGGTTTTATAATTGTTTTAATATTTAATGACGAAAATATTAGTTTTTCTATTTTTATTTCTTTTTCTTTTCGTTCCTAACTGTGGGAATGTGTAATTTTTCAGTTAACATACTAATTTTGTCGACATTTTATCAAATAATTTTAATTGTTTGTTATATCTTTATTCTATAATGTCACTGAGACAACTGATACTAATATCAACCTGAAGTAATAAAATAAATGTTGTACAAACTGTCTTGACTAGAAACAAAGCAAAACCCCATTTGTTCTAATTGATATTATTTGTGTTTCTTTCATTGTACACCAAACAAAATATAGTCTATTATTATTTATTTATTTTAATAATTTCTTTTTCATCTGCATATATAGGTTTATCAATTAATAATTTTCTCTGCGATAAATTATTTTTATATTTAAAACAAAAATTTGGTTCATACAGGGTTATTGGAAACTTACGAAAAATCTAATCGTACTTTTTGAAATTGGGGTAGTGGTGGTAGTGGTTGTTGCATTCGTAGTAATATTTTTGATTTATCTATAAGATGAAATATTTTTATTATACATTTGAAAATAATTAGATTATCTTTCTCATTCTTCGTAACTCAAAATTCATCTTTTTAATAATACTGATGATGCTAATGATACTGAGTATACTGATTATGATGTTGATGATACTTATGATAATAATAATGATGGTAGTTTAAAGATAATTCAGTACACGAATGTTTTACAATAAAGGTATAGATAAAAATACAGACGTTTGAATAGGAAAGTATAAATACACGCGTGAGCGTATACAAGATAGAAAGAAGAATAAGAAAATGAGAGAAAGAGAGAGAAAGAAAGAGAGAGAGAGAGAGAGAGAGGTTGAGAGCTGTTGAGAAAAGGCTGCTGTCGGCTGATAAGAAGGCTAAGATTGACGGATATGAATGTGTTGAAAGAAGCCTAGGGTGGTTGTTGAAAAAGATTCGTCGTCTTCCTTCAATACAAACTTCTTATCCTCGGTAACAGATCGCGTAGAAATTTTTATTTCTCTTTCTTTCATAAGTGAACGGTACGCGTTCAAAACCACTCTTTCCTCCCTCTCATTCCCATATTCTCTCCCCCCTCCACCCCACACTCACTCACTTACACGTAGACACGCGCGTATAGAAACACGAATCTAAAAAATGAGAAGATAAATATTACAAAAATGTAGAAGGGATGTTTTTCTACCTTTTCTTCAAACTCCCCACATCCCTCCCCATCCCCATCCCCCCTTACAATCGTTTGCTCGAATCGAAGAATTGTATTTTATTTTATTTTGACCTAAATATTTTTCATTACGCTTGAATCATTTTATTTTCTCGTATTTACATATAAAATTATAATTATACGAGTAATAATTACTTCGAAAGTATTTTTCGAAGAGTTACGACGAGTAAAAAAAAACAAAAAGAGAAATAGTAATTAAGGTGATATCTGTAAAGAAAGAAAGAAAATAAATAAAATGGGGAGAGTAACCGTGACGGAGGGGGTGAGGAGGGGTTGGAGGTAAAGGGGAGTACACGATACACAGGTGTAATTCCTTTTCTTTTGGCTACGGAAGAGAAGAGAAAGGCTGAACAGGAACAGGTGTTATCTAATATATAATGTATCCTTTACGAGAAGTGATGCCATATGGTTTTCAAATTCATTCTTATCCCATTTCCTTTGAATACCTAATTGAGTTACATACAAAAAAAAAAAAAAAAACGCAGTATATCCCCATTTTATATTACTAATTAAAAATAAAACAAAATTATAATTAATATTAATCGTATCAAAAAAGAATTAATATACACACAATATATTATCATATATAATTTCTCTCTTTGAAACATAACAAAGTAAATAACACATTTAATATGAAAAAATAATGTGTGTGTGTGATCAAAATAATAATTAAAATATAATAAAAAGAGAGAAAAAAGATAAACGAAAGATAAACCATTATAATACAATAATAATTTGAAGAAAAAGTTGGTAAAGAAAAAAAAAACAACCCCCTTCTTTTAAACAAAGATCAAACTAATCTAATCAAAAGGTTTGTATTCTCACAAAACAGTATCTAAGTGATACGCGATACTCCCAAAGGTAACTTGCGTTTTAACCTGCGTCAAGGGAAAAGGGGTAAGGCGGTGGGGGTGTAAGGGGGTTAGGGGGTGGGGTACGATAGTTGCTCGGTGAGAACGAGATTGGGGCACGGGGGTGGTATTTAGATATTCTAATGGCTGCCTGATAACGGGACGCGCCACCATCCGCGATAAAGACGCCACTACCACCACCATAGTACTCGAAGGGTTCCCATATACTCCTAGAATGAGAGAGAGAGAGAGAACGACGCTGTGTTTCGCTGATAACGGAACTTGCGCTCGTTGTTTACGTATACGCTCTTCGCCTAAGGTATGCCTTTACGTCCAGGTTACATACATTGATACAAACATAGAACACATACATATCAGTTTATATATGTAACATCACCACCACCATCACTACCACCACCACAACCACCTCTTACCCCTCCGTGTACGATATCACTGATAGGAGACGTGCGAGTTCTTCAAGCAAAGCAAAGCAAACTAAACCACCAACCCCATTTGGGATTCTTGATCATACTTAAGACAATAACTGCACTTGAGTAACACGTCAATGAGTAGATTGTTTTCAATAGACTTAGAATAGTATTTGATTAATGTGTTTTATTGGATCAGTTTGATTAATGTTTCTAATGATTATTTTGTGCAAGGGAATTGGTCAGACACTAATTGTGTTTTGATGGAATCTGATTTAATGAGAAGATGTATGTTATGAAGGTTTTTCTGTTGAAAGAAAAATACTGAAGTACGTATAGTAATGTGGTGATGTTTGATCTGATAAGTTGAGAATGCATCTTGAAGATTGTTATATTAAATGCAAGGTTTTTTTTCTTTGCATACATGAAATATATAAATGTATATTTTACATATATATAAAATACAAGGTTTTTTTCTTTGCATACATGAAATACATAAATCTATTTTACATATATATATATATAGGGATGGAAATTTTTGTCACGATTTTGGAAAGGTTTTTTTTTGTCATACAATAGAAATGTATTGTATTTAATACTTATTGTTAGAGAAGGATTAAAAAATTCACAGTTTCTACAGATTGAGAACTGTATAACAGTATAATCATTCTATTTATAATATAAATAGATATATATATATATAAATATACAGGAGAGATGAGTATAATTAAAACCTGCTTGCTTATACGATTTCGTTCTTGTTCAATCGATACGTAAAAAATGATATCGAAATAATTTTCTATATGTAAAAAAAAAAAAAAAAAAATAAGAAAAAGAAACAAATATTAATACGATGCCAGGAGTTAGTAGGGTGTGTGTAACATAGATGATGTATCTTTGAATCATGCTCACGGTCTTCGTTCAGTTTCGTGTGAAAGTAAAGAAAAGAAAGAAAACAATAAAAAAGAAATAAAATTAAAAATAAAATATAATACAAAAAGAAAGGATTAAAGGTGGACGATAAGAAAGTCGATAAATCACGAGGTGAACAAAACATAAAAAAAAGAGAGAGAGAGAATAAAAAAAAAACACGTATAAAAAGAAGAGTAAAAGGAAAAAAAAGATAAAAAGAAGAAGAAACAGAAAGAACTTATACGAGAGCTGTCTCGCAATTATATTTTATAAATTAATCTTCTCCACACTCTCCTTTCTCTCTCTCTCTTTCTCTCTTTTTCTTTCTCTCTTTAATTATCCGCGCATCGAGATTCACGAGTCGAAGAAACACGAAAAGGAAGATGCTGTGTTCTTCTCCGATTACCAAGTGATCGTCCTCTCGCGATCCAGTTACATTCATACGATCAGAATGCAAATAATACGAAAAGATGTAGAAAGAAACAACACATACACACAACACCACCATCAACATACAAACTTTCTCTATCGTCTCTTTCTTGCATATGTATTCAAGTGATATCGAAGGTCCTGGGAGAAAGGGAAGGAGAAGTTCGAGGAAAGGATCTCTCATACACCCTTCCCTTCCCTTCCCATCCCTTCCCATCCCTTCCCATCCCCTTTTTTAACTCTTTCTCTCACTTATATTCTTTGACCATGTTCGGAGTCGAGAGTAGAAGGAACGTGTGCACACTTCGGATGAACATACACAAACTCGAACACGAATGATCTCTCTCTCTCTCTCTCTCTCTCTCTCTCTCTCATTTTCTCGTATTCTTTCTTTCATTCTTTCTTTCTTTTCATCTGAAGGTGGAACGTGTTAAACGTTATCCCCAGGTTGCGCTTGGTGTCCGGGCCCGCGCGTTCTCTCGAGATATGTTAATCAGCGTCTGGTGCAAAACGATTCTGAAACCCTTTGAGACGATAGGTTGGTGCGTTTGCGTGCCTCCAATCGACCTGGTAAGTCTTCGGTAATTATAAATCAACCCTCCCCCTCCCTCCTCTCCTCCACCACCACCACCAATCCCACCCCACCCCACCCCTTCCTCCCGCGTATGTTAATTTCTTCCGATTCTTTTCTTTTTTTTTTTCTTTTTTTTTATTTATTTCTCTCCTCCGTTTTATTTTTTTTCTCTTTTTCCTTGTTTTTCTTTTTTCCTCCCGGTTGAATTCGCGAGCTATATATATTTCACGATCTCTAATTAGGACTGTGAGAAAGAAAGATAGAGAAAAAGAGAGAGAGAGAGATCCTAATTTTTTAATCAACTGAGAAGAAGATTTTTTATTGAATTTATATTATGTGTGTTCATAATAATTATGAAAGTGGTCTAAGTTAAAATTAGAAAAAAATGAGTTTATTAGTTATGTTCACATCACATTATTTGAAATGAAATTAATTCGATGTAATTTTCACGAAATATTGTCAAAAATGAATCGTTAGTATTTGTTATTTCAATATTACATAAAATTTATACATATATTTAATGTAATGTTTAAATATAATCATTTAAATATCTCAAAACAAAATATATATGACTTAGACCACTTTCATAATTATAGACACCTAC
>NW_014569689.1:270054-307711 GCF_001313835.1 Polistes canadensis | reverse complement strand
TCTCTCTCTCTCTCTCTCTCTCGCTCTCTTTCTGTATCTTTCTTTCTCTCTCTTTCTCTTTCTCTTTTGAAAGAGCGGAACTGGCCTGCCTGCCTGCCTGCCTGAAAACCCTGGTTGCTAACGATCTTCAACTCTTTCAGGGAAAACAACCTCGAACGTATTTCCAACTCGTTTTTCGAGATGATTCAAATCTTTATCGATTATTTGCTCACCTCTCAGTTTCTCTTTCTCTGTCTATCTGTCTGTATGTCTGTCACGGTATCTTTTTCTTTCACTCTCCGTCACCAATTCTTTTTCTTTCTCTTACATTCTCACACTAATAAGTTAATATCTAAATTTATTAACCACACAAACATACACAGATTTCTAAATATATATATATATATAAATTAAATATGAAATAATTATTTGATATAAATTATAACGAATAATTCGTTATAAATCCTAATACACAAAATTAGTTTACTTCTTCGTTAAGAGACATCAATGCTTCAGAATGTAACAGAACATATCGCAAACCTCGACAAGTTCTTCTAAACATAATCGAAATATCGAAATGTTAGTGAAACAAGAATAAGAAGTATGATGAATCGATATCAATCTTATTATTCACTGAGTCTCGAACTTTGCAAGCTCATTATATTCTACAAAAGGAATCCTTTAACGTTGTACTCAAGTAAAACAGTCAGTCAGTTAGACAACGACAAGTTTGAACATTCACAAGTAGGTAGACAAGAAGGTTTGGTTTGATACCAAACAAGCCAACCAACCTTCCAACCAACCAACTCAACCCAATCCTGAACCTTTTGCGATCCGACGGACAAACTGAAACGATCCATCACGTTTACCATAAGAATTCCACGCACGATCACGTTGCATCATATTGCAATTAATGCCTGACTATGCATTTGGCTACTCGCCTTGAACAAAATCTTAACTGTGACCATATATTATTTCTATTCTTTTTTTTTTCTTTTTTTCTTTTTTCTGTACCCGATCGAACCCTCCCCCTTTATTCGTCGTACGATATTTTCATATCGATTTGCCTTAAGGCAAAATACGTGAATTGGGATGCAACATTTCGTGTATGTATATAAATTGAGAACGTTTTTCTTAAGAAAATAAAACAAAAAAAAAAAAAAAAAAAAAATAAAAAAAAAAAAAAAATCACCTGGAATATATACGGGTGACGATGATGACTCCTTTCAACGATGAATTTCTTGGAAAGGACAATTTTAACGTAAACTCGTGTGTTACCCAAGTAACACTTTTGACGTTATATTTTTTCTGTTTCTTTTTGAAGTAAACGGAGGGTTGTGTTCTGTGGTTTTGTTTTCTTCTCTTCTCTTCTCTTCGTCTTTTTCTTCTTCTTCTTCTTCTTTTTTCGGATTCGACGAATTTTATTCGGATGTTGCACGCGAAATAGCATTTAATATTGCTACAAAACTATTGTAAGTTTTTCTTTCGGCAAATAACTACTGTAAGAATATAAAATAAGTAATAGTTACTTAGGTATAGTGTGTACTATATATAAACGTGCACGATATAAGCTCGTTTCCTACTATGCTTTTTTCAAATACGCAAAGGAGTGTTGTACTGATTGCGTCCGCAATCAGTTGCTTTTTAAATCCCCCGGACTCGTAGTGATTTTGATCGTATAAACCCTTTCTCTCTCTCTCTCTCTCTCTCTTTTTATTTTAATCTTGCTTGTTCGACCAGGTCAAAGCAACATGCAACGATTTAAATCGCAGCTCGGTAACGTTAATGATTTATTATGCGTTTAAAAAATGCGTGTTCCAAGAAAATTCTTTTCCTGTGTATTCTAATCATTTATGATCACATTTCAAACAAAAGTATACACACACATATATATATTAACAAATATTTTTTCCTTTTTATTCATAAATATTTAACAGGAGAAACGTCATTCGAATGTATCGAAAAATTTCAATAACATATATTTCTCAATTAAACCCATCACACACACCCAGTTATTATATTACAAAAAGAAAAAAGAAAATGAAATTATAGGAACGAGAATATAATTTCCAATAAATATCCGAAAATATAATATTAAGTAGTACGAGTAAAACATATATAATTTTCGATATATTTCCAAAAATAATTGTCCTTATAAAAAGAAAACAAGAAAACGTGAGGATTATATTTCGAAATATCTTTCGCAATAGATTCCAAAAAAAAAATTACATTATACGAATTCGAATTGAGTCACAACAAACCGAACAAAAAAATAATATTTAAAAACCAAATGATATTAACCGTTGTTGGTAATTAAATTAGACACGGTAATTACGTTAGGGGATCACACGCGTGCCTGAAGGTGTGTAAGATTATTGGCTTTGGCATCATTGGTGTTACCTTTATCGTACGACATATATTATTGCTACTACCTTTCTCTCTCTAACTTTCTCTCAAAGTTCCGATCGGTATTCATTACGCTAATATCACGTCATTCAGTGGCATCCTGTAATCAAGCGGCTCATTCGACGTTCATTTCTTGGCCGGTTGGTTGGTTGGTTAGTTGGTTGGTTGGTTGGTTGGTTGGGTTTGCCATGTGCAGTTGGGTTTACCACCCCCCGGAGCGAAGACCGAGCTGTGTTATTAGAAGAACCATCCTGAGACTGCGAACAGGCCTCCTGTTCATTCCGTGTAAGACAGTAGGTAGTTCTCATCGAGATTTATCGAACTACTACTACTACTACTACTACTACTACTACTACTTTAATTCGTTTCTTTTTCTTTATCTTTTTAACTTTTATTTTCCTTTCTGCACCTGTTCGTTTAGTTCTCTTGCTAATAATAATCGATTATGGCAAACTACTACTACTACTACTACTACTACTATTACTATTACTGATGATTTAATAATGATCATCACTTGATTGATGAATAATTCAATCTTTCACGATTATTATTATATCAAAGAAAAATTGTAACCACACGAGTTTAATGTTTTCGAAACAAAAAGATTGTTCTCTTTTACTTAATGTTCTTATTCCACAATTGGTAATGTTGATTTCAAATAAAATAATAGTAGTTTGCTCTCGTTCCTATCTTTCAACGGAAAAGGGAAAATGTTTGTTAGTTTGAACCAACTCTCCCCCCCCTTCTCTCTCATTCTCTCTCTCTCTCATATTCTGTTTCGTATTTCTGTTCATCCAACTCAACCAAACATGGCAAGTTGTTTTCTCGCGATATCACGTTCTTCTGTATCCCCCTTTACTAAAATCTCGTCCACCACCAGCACCACCACCACCATCACACTGTGCCTTTCTCTTTTTCTTCTTCCTCTCCTTCCCTTCCTTCGTATTCTTTTCCTTAAGGTATACAAATTTAGATATATATCTAAGATTCAATTCAATATCAAAAACATTCAAAGAAGCATCTTCATTTTTCCTCGAGATGATATCCCCATATTTGTTCTCAAATTTCTTAAATAATAAAATCACGTATTATAAATTTGAAAGATAAAACCCAAAAGAGAGAGAGAGAGAGAGACAAGGGGCCCCGTTTGACTTCATTCTTTTTATTTGTTTTTTTATATATTTCTCTCTCTCTTTCACACAAACAGATTCCGTATGGATAATTGGCCAATCGTTGAAAGCCACCACGAAAGCCGCCATGCGACGACTTGCTCTCTTTCTCTTCTCGCGAATACGAAAGAGAGAAAGAGAAAGAGAGAGAATGAGTGAGTGCATAAGATCGACAAGGATCTTTCGATCCTTGGTGGTGCCGCGCCGTTTCGAAGTCCTCCTCCAAGCGTGCTGATCTATGAATGGGTCCAGAGACCGGAGGAGGCCAAACGATGCCGATTGGTCGAGAGGTTTACCACTCTGCAAACCATTCGACCAATCCTTCGATACTCTCTTTCTCTTTTTCTCTCTTTAAACTACTTGCCATCTCCMCCTCTTTCACCTTCTCTCTCTCTCTCTCGTTAGTTTTTTTTTGTTTTATTCGAACCATTCCTCCACTTCTTCTTCTTCTTCTTCTTGTTCACATTCGTCCTTTCGATCCTTTCTAGCAAAAGGCTGCTTAAGCATTGTTTGGAAATACGCGTTTCGATTCAACGAAGATACCCGACTTCTTTTTTTATTTGATTTACTCGAACACACCCCACCCCAGCCTACCACAGCTTACCCCACCAGAACCCCCAACCCCAACCCTATCGTTGTCCGTGATTTTTGCTCGTTCATTTACCCTCCCCTCTTTCTTTCTTTCTTTCTTTTACCATAAGACAGAAGAGAAACAACAGCAAGCAACCAACTCAGCCAACTTCAGTTAACGTGCCTTTCCTTACCAACGTGGATCGTATCCCTTTCGAGTATAAGTACGCGCGCCCAAGTCTTGTACGCAATTTGTTCACGTCGAGAATGGAAGTCTCCCTTTCCCTTCACTTCCCTTTCCCTTCCCTTTCCCTTCTCTTTCCTTTCTTTACTTCGTTGTGCGTTACGTTCCAACAACAACCTATTCCTTCCCTCATCGAATGTGACCACATGGGACTATTCCAAGATTTTACTCGGATTTCCTAGACCATACCTTTTCTTTCTTTCTTTCTTTCTTTATTCTTCTCGTTGTAGACTTTTATTTTCTTTTTACTTAGGTACGTAATATTTTTTCTTTCTTTTTTCTTTTTTTTTAAATCGGATTTCATGTACTCAAATGGTAGTATGGAACATAACGAGTTGAAAGATTTATATGGGGCTATCTTTAACTTCATGATGCAACGTCACTCCATCAATGTTCCCTTATTCGATTCATTTTTTAACGATAGAAACAAGAAGATACTCCTGAATGATTTATAGAATTTAAGACCTAACAATATATTATTCGATTATTTTATCTGAAACATTATTAAATAACACATCACACAGATATATGTACAAATGATAGATACATGATACATGATACATTATCTGTTGTCTATATTTTTCAATTGAATCCAATGCAAATTCTTCAATATCTCGATTTGAACATAAAGGGAATTAGGCAACTTTCAGAATAAATGACTCATTTATATAAATTACAATTTATGAAAATGCACTATAACAAAAGTACATTCCAGTAATATCTAATCACTTCTTCTACATTAATATTTGATGTATCAAAGTAATCAATTACTAATAACCATATCTTATAGATTTAACTTATTAGAAAACAACTCTTCAGAGTCAGTAAATCTTGAGAAAGTCTTACAGCTTGAAAAATATAAGACTAAATTGATATAAACTACAATCTATGAAAATGTACTATTACAAAATTACACCCAAGTAATATTTAATCACTTCTTGTACATTAATATTTGATGTATCAAAGTAATCAATTACTAATAACCATATCTCATAGATTTAACTTATTAAAAAGTAACTCTTTTTGTTCAAAGACATAAAACTAAATTGATATAAATTACAATTTATGAAAATGTACTGTGTTACAAAAGTACACCCATTTATATTTCATATATCAAAATAATCAATTACTAACAACCATATCTTCTAGATTAAACTTATTAGAAAACAGCTCTTTAGAATCAGTAAATCTTAAGAAAGTCTTTCTGTTTGTGTGTGTGAAAGACATATGACTAACTTACATAAATTACAATTCATGAAAATGTACTATTACAAAAGTACACCCAAGTAATATTTAATCACTTCTTCTACATTAATATTTGATGTAACAAAGTAATCAATTACTAACAACCATATCTTCTAGATTAAACTTATTAGAAAACAACTGTTTAGAGTCAGTAAATCTTGAGAAAGTCTTTCAATTCTAAAGACAAGACTAAAGTCTCAGAGTTAGCGACAGACAACAGTTAAAAGAGAATGGAATGTGTGTGTATGTATGTATATATCTATGTATGGGTCTAAAGTACTGGCAACAAGTGTTCTCTAGCGATCAGTGTCGGTGGGACGAGGGAACGATTAGCGCGAGAAACGAGTTCAAGACGTGCGAATCTCAAGTTAAGAGCAAACAGCAAGCTGGCTAGCTAGCTAGCTACCTAGCAAGTTAGCAAGTTAGCAAGAAGCAAGGAAAAGAAGAAAGGCAGATAGGTAAGCAGAGTAAACAGGTAGCAGCACAGCAAACAGGCATGGGCTTTCTGTTTATCCTTTACTTTCTAAGTCCAACTGGCAGAGAGAAAGACTACTACTCTTCTGTTCTGTTCTGTTCTCTCTTATTCGTTGGCGGGACGTTCGACGATAAATCCAAGCTCGCAGGGAAAACGTCTCGTTAGTCGCCAAAGTGCACACGCGAGAGAAGAAGAAGAAGAAGGAGAAGAAGAAGTAGAAGAAGAAGAAGTCGAGAAAGATCTTTCGGAGATCCAACGAGATCCAAACGGGCGTCGAGGTCACTGCCAACCTCCTGTTGTCCTACTCCTTCTTCTTCTTCTGTTTCTTCTTCTTCTTCTTCTTTTGCTTCTCTTCTTCGACTACGATTACAACAACTACTACTACTATTACTGCTAGTACGATTTACCCCTACTTTAGTTGTTTTTCGTCATGAGAAAATCCAAGGGAAAAAGAATTCCAGCACGAAATCTCAAATGTTGGAATGGGAAACTGGTGTTAGGAGGAATCCTTGATCATAGGTGGCATCATATTGTCAGTAACTAGTACAAATGAGAAGGATCAAACGTTTACGTCGTTCATCAAAATGTAATGACTGATAGAACTGTGAAGATAATTTATACTTCAATGTTTTATTTGTTAGATCACATCATTAATGAAAATATTTGATCACAAATTTTAGGAGGAGGATTTAAAATGGTATAGGTATCTAATGAAAAGTATCCTGATCGTATATTAAACTATTAATTAAGGAACAAAATGTAATCCAAGTCATTCCACTTGGCTGTAAAGCTGGAAAAAATAAAGATTATATATATATATATTAAACAATTACATTAAATAAAACATAATTGATACCAATTAATAAAATCATTTGATCAATTTCCAATCCAGTGAAAACAATTGAAATAAACCAAAAAACAATGTAAAGAACAACCCTTGACACAATAATTCAGATCAGGATAAGACCAAACTAATAAATTGATAAAAATTATACTTATCATTTGATCATGATCAAATCTTTCAATTGATTGTGATAGAAGTAAAAACCATAAACGTTGCGAAGGAGGAGGTAGTTGAAATTGAGTGTACGCGGCGCGGCCCTGTGGAAGAAGACACACACCGGGGAAGGTGGGGGTGGGGGTGGGGATTGGGGATGGGGGAAAACGTTGCAGTAGAAGCCGGCAAACCGCTAATTTAATATCTCTCTCTCGTCCTTTATTTTCGCGCGGCTAATGGCAGCAAATTTACTCGCAGCTCGTTATCGTCGGCACTCGCCGTCTCTCGGTTAAAGCAAAAGGAGGGAAAAAGGGGGAGGGGGAAAGGGGAGAAAGAGAAAGAGAGAAGAAAGATACAAGGAATAAGAAGAAGTCAACGGAAAGAGTCTTTCATTCCTACAACACCCACTACTACCACCATCACCACCATAACCACCATTACTTTCCAAAGACTTACGATGACTTCATCAATAAAATGTATAAATAATATCAATAAACATTTCGATATTAATACATAATCTCTCTAATTTACAATGAATTCTTAAATCTCTTCGAATAATAATAATATTAAAAAGTTAATAATAAACAATTTGATTAATCAATTAAGACATAGAAAAGGAATGATAGAAAGGGTTCAGTAAAATTTGATCAGACAAGTATTTAAATTTAAATGATCTTATTAGATGATGTGTCCCATCGCATAGTAATAGTAGTAGTAGTAGTAGTACGTTTCTGTTTATGGGATTATACGGAACAGTGTATGTCATGGCATGGGAGGAGAGGTAAAGCAAAAGCAGAGGAACTTGGTTTGAGCTTGGAAGAAGGTGTATGAGAGTGAGTGAGTGAGTGAGTGAGTGAGAGAGAAAGAGAGTTTAAGTTAGAGTTAGAAAGAGAATGAGAGAATGAGAGAGAGAGAGAGAGAGAGATAGAAAAGGGGGTGATGGTTTATAATAAAGCCTGCAGGGTCCAAGATACGTGGCTGGCAGGCGTTATCAAACGGGTCCAGCATTCGAGTCTCGCCGCAAAACCCTCCCTTGGAAAGCTATCCAACTCACTCTCTCTCATTCTCATTCTCTCATTCTCTCTCTCTCTCTCTATCTTTCTCTTTCGTTATGTTGTCCTCGAAACGGGCGCGTTCGCGCGGATCACCGTTTCGCGGCTTTCGCGACGATCAAATCTGGACGAGCGTTTAAATTCGTTCGGTCTTTGGGATTAGAAGCTTTCAGTTGACCCCTAAAACCCTACCCCACCCCATTTCACCCTCCCACCCCCGATAGGAAGAAGAAACACTGAACGGGTTAAGTGTAGGTAAGGTCTCGTCGTTGATTTTTTTCGGTTTCAACGGATTAACCAATAGGAATCGATATTTAGATGTCTAGGATGATTAATAGAAAATGAAATTAAAAAACAACACACACACATTGATCGAGTAACGGGAAAATAGTTGTCCCCTTATTTGGGGGAGGGGGATAATTTGTAAAATGTTAAATTCATAAAAACGGTAAGAATAAGAATACGAGAGAGAGAGAGAGAGACGATAAAGGAAAGAAAGATAAGTGAATGTGAGTAAGAATATGTATATATATATGTGTGTATAGGGAAGGAGGGAAGAAGGGGGGTTACATGGAGGTGGGAAGAAACAATGCGGTCTTTGTGGAAGCCTAGCTAAGCTACTACTCGTACACTTGTGTGGTATAGCTCGATGGAAGAGATGGAATGGGGGATAGGGGGCAGTAAAGTGGCCGAGTCAAAGGGATCGTAATCGGGCACACAGCGCGAAAAAGCGGTGCTGCAAGTAAAAAGAATAATAATCTACTCCTGGAAAACTGTCGTTGTCGTTGAAATCTGAGTTAGTTGTAGTGAAGTTGTTGATGGTAGTTTGGTAAATGTAACTACGATGATGATGACGACGACGACGACGACGACGACGACAACGGTGTGTTAGTATTAGAGTATTAGTATTAGTATTAGTGGTGGTGGTTACTTTCTAGAGGTAACCGACAAGGAACGAACAGCAGTTGGGGAGCGTGGCGTGATAACCCTTTCGTTATCGAGCTTCACGATGGGGTGGGATGCGGGGGTTGAATAGGTAAGGGATGCGGGGTAGTGGAAGAAGAAGAAGGTGGTGGTGGTGGGTTGTAGTTTGGTGGGAGCTTAGCACAGGAGCGAACTGGCCGATCCCAGACCACGATAACACTCTGATCTCTGATAACTCACACTCTACGTTATAATACACAGGTAACCTCGTGCGAACCTGCTGCTGTTGCTCTTACTCTCCTTCTCTCTCTTTCTTTCTTCTTTAATTCTTTTATTTCTTCTGAAAACGATTGGAAAAGAAATTTTACGTACAACAGAAGTATGTATATACTCTGATTAACCAACCACTGTGATGATCAAACTAACGTGAATATATCAAAGTCTTATTGTACATAAGTTTGTTAACAAATATAAGAGACAATGGGATAAACCAAGAACCCCAATTACCCAAGGTCTACTACTATCACTATTATTCTGTACTCACATATTTCTCATAGATGCATTCAAGTATCTGCAATTTAATGTTTCTTAGAGGGACCAAGGGAATTTGAACAAGGACAGGGTTCCTTTCTTACTCTCGGTTTCTTTTTTTTTCAGTTCAATCGAGAGAACAAAAAAAAAACAAAAAAAAAAAGAGAAAAAATGAAAGAAGAATCAGATAGATAGTTGAACGAGTAAGCAAGCAAGCAAGCAAGCAAGCAAGCAACTGACTGACTGACTGAGTAAGTGAGTGAGTGAGTGAGTGAATGAGTGAGAGGTGTTACGAGTGTGTGGAGGACTCGCGAGAAGAACCTATACTTGGTGATGCTTGGTATTGGTATTGGTGTTGGTATTGGTGTTGGTGGGATCTCTTTATCGTGATTCCCGTCTTGCAGCTCAGCTCCTCATTAGCTTGGCCACTCATCAATCACTCGTCCACGACCACCGTCTCGTAAAGTCTCGGGGCCCCCATATCGGTGCAACCTGGCTACCCAACTTCCAAAGCTATCTCAGAGTTGGATGGGACAGAGAAAGAACACGTTGTTTCGTATATACGTATGGATGTCGAGTAACGTGCTTCGATATCAACGAGAACCTCTTTCCTCTCTTTCTCTCTCTACTCAATCCTTTCCCCTTTTCCTCTCTCTCTCTCTCTCTTTCTCTTTTTAACCATGCTTTTTCTTCTTATTCTTATTCTTCTTCTTTGCCGCCGTCACTAGCAGAGATAGGTGTCCCAATATTTGGACCGCGAACCTGTCCTCACAGATTCGATCAACGGCCCTCTTCGAAGGATCACCTCATCCCTTTCCCTCTTCTTCTTCTTCTTCTTTTTCTACTTTCGCGATCGATATCTTTCGAGCCAAGTTATATACACACTCTTTACCCATTCCACTTTTATTTCGTAGAAACACTCTTCTCGTATTAATTTTTCAAAAAGGCAACTTTAATTATACTAATATAAATAAATTAAACAACGTGTGTGTGTAAGATTAATATTATTATATTCGTCTCGAATTTATTTGTCAAGTTTAATTTCACGCGAATATAATAACAAGACACACACACATTAGGATTTTATTGGGATAATAAGATCGGACCGAGAACGTTTGAGAAACATCCGAGATGGAGGAGGAGTAAGAGGTATGTGGGTGTAGAAAGTGGGGAAGAAGAAAGGGAGGAACGGTAGGAGGGTGGGAGGAAGGAGGAGGAAGTTAGTCGACGGGGTCTGCTGTACGTAGGACGAGAGCCTGGCCGGCTTGTTATCAGTCCAGGAGGTGTTATCAGCTGAATGCAGCTCCCTTCCAACCCCCTACCCCTTCTTCCCCAACTTGCTGCTACGTCTAGTAAGAGAGAGAGAGAGGGGAGGAAAGGGGAGGAAAGGGAGAAGGAGAGAGAAGGTTTGCCGAAAGGCTGGGGGTGTGAAGAGGAGAGGAGAGGGTAGCTAGGTTCGAAGGTGCACACACTATCTTCCACCCCCTAGAGAGATGGCTATAGAGTGCATCTTGCGATAACGAGCCAAGTTAAACAATATCGAGCTATATGAAGGGGGCCATGAGTCTCGACCGAAGATTAACTGCATTTCTAGCTGCGAGATACTTTATTACACCCCTCTTGTAACATTGTTCCCTCCCACTCCCCCTCTTTTATCCTCCCGCCTCTCTTCTTCCTATTCTAACGCTGTTTATATATAATACGTTTACGGGAAATCGAAATAATATTTTTTAACGTCCTCACCCACACCCCACTCCTCCTCGTTCACCCAGGATCGAACGTTTGTCTACTAAAGATTGAAAATACTTACATACCGTACACACATATTCTATTCTTTACAACACCTGATAAACAATACCGATCAAATAAATGATTTATATTGTTAATAGAATGTATTCAATATTTTTTCTGATGGGTTAAATCAATTTTAATAAAATGTTGTATCGTTCTTTTTAGAATTATTGATCGGAAGATTGATCATTGACGGTGGGGTGGGTTGGGGGAGGGTGTGTGTGTGTTTATGGTAGATCGATCATGGAAATTTTTCGCATGATTTATATATTTGTTTTAAACCCCCCCTTCTTTTTTTTCTGTTTTCTTTTTATAACTATATCCGAATATCGTTTCATATAAATTCGATCGTGGATCTTCGAATGAACGTACACATCACTCGTGTAATAATTAAACATTGGAAATATATACTTTTTTAAAATCGATGATAACTTTTCACAGATCAATAATACGATTAATAACATAACATAATTAATAATTCAATTAGTTGTTTCTCTCGTCCAAAAATAAAATTATTAATAAATATGACAGAGTACAAAGAATCAGAACTTTATTTTGTTCAATTTAAATTTAATTTGATCAAAATAAAGTTCTAGTTCTTTATACTGTCCAACTTCCCTGTTAAACATTTATTTATAATTAATAGTTTTATGATATATATATATATATATACATAGGTAAGAAAGTTTTCGTGCAAACGAATACAAACGAGTACAAAGACATTCTTTAACTGATGTGAAAGTATTTTCGTTCCTCGTTTTACACATCCATAAATCCATACATCCATCCATCCATACATACATACATATTGTACATACATACATGCATACAAACATGCATGCATACGTACGTACGTAAATACATAGACACACACATACGTAGATACGAATACACTTATATATCTCGTACTCATCTCTCAAGCCGGTTATTCAAAATCTCTCGTAGCCAGAGGTGGATGCACAACGGATGCATTGTGCAAGGGTCCAGATATCGCGTCGCGACGCGCCGCGTTCTTATCAGTCCCACCGACCAACCAACTCTCGAACGTTCCAGACGCTCATCTTTCTTCCACCAAACGAAAATTTTTCCTCATTCTTTATCTCTCTATCTTTATCTCTCTCTCTCTCTCTCTCTCTCTCTCATACTTTCTTTATCTACGTTTCTATCTCTTTTCGTATTAATCTGTTTTTTTATCCCCCCACCCCTACCCCTCCCACCCTCTTATCGAACTCTTATTATTTGTTTTCCTTTTTTTTTTGCTTTTGTTTTTCGTTATTAATTAAAATAATAATAATTATCAAGGATATAAAATGTTTTATCGAATATACAGATAGAAAATATATTCGAATCAATTGTTTGTTATTCTTAACTACTCTACAGTAAAATTTATATTATTATTATTAAACAAAATTCGATGACTTGAACGATATTTTAATTTACAATGGGAATGGAGGGGGAAGGAGGAGGAAAGATTATTTTTCAAGTTAGATTATCAAGGTTTACCGAAAGAGTACAAAAATAGAACGATAAATCTTAAGATATCGGTGTTTCTTACAACCGCAATTGGTTAACTCTTATTCGGAAATCGGGATCCTAATCTAATGTCCGAGAGAATATTCGAAACGCATATATATATCTACACATATACACACATATGTACATGTATGGTAAGATTGAGAATATTCGTTCGATGAATCATTGCCAAGTTGTACCATCGGGTTTCTCTCTGAATGAGACACGAGGGAAAATTCTATTATAGAAATTGAAATACGAATATGTTCAGCTTACTGCAATTGGTGGTCTATCGTAAAAAATAAAAAGAAAATTAATTAATTATTAAAAAGAGAGAGAGAGAGAGAGATAAAAAGATGGAAAGAAAGACAGGGGGAGAGAGGGGGGATTAATAAAGAAAAAAAAAAAATGGTAAAAAAAGAAGGAACGTCTCTTGGACTTCTTAAAGGTCAACTTTCTTATCCTTCGGTTCTCCATTAGACTGACGGATGATACTCGATTAGCCTTCGTTCGGATAACGAACGAGCACTCACCTTGGTAAAAACGGAAAAAAAAGTTAAAATCGCAGGATGAAAAGAAGACGAAAAAGAAGAAGAAGAAGAAGGAGAGAAAATATGATAATAGCACGAACAATGAAAAAGAAAAAAGAAATAAGGATAACGAATAATAAGACACACATGTAAAGAAATATATTTGTAAAAAAAAAAAAAACAAATTCAATAAAAAAATTGTGCGATACTATTAACAAATGAAACATAAAAACCATAATGTGTGACGCGAGAGAATTTAATATTACAATTATTTCAATTACGAACAAATAAAATAACAAGTATAACAAATATACACATACACATATACACAGAAAGATAGAAAAATATTTTGAAAAAAAAAAAATGAATCATAAAATCATAATGGTGTTTAAATATTATGGAATTATCGAAAATTAATGATTATAATACGTTTCTATCTATCTATGCACAATTTTTTCTATACCACAAACAACAACAAGAAGAAAAAGAATAAGAAGAGAAATGATAGAGTTGCATGGAAAAGAAAAAGGGTGGTTTGTTGGGTTGCAAGCATCTTCTGAGAGTGTAACGGAGAAACTTTTAAGTAAGTATAAGTGACTTCGTCGGCGTACGGTCCAGAGATAATACACGAAAGGCCACCTTCCAGGAATCAGTATTTATTGTGACGCGAATTGAGATAGTACACCACCGGTGTCCCACGAATTATGGTTTTCAATATGATGACGGTTCCGTATCTCGACTTACCCTCCCTTGTCCTCCTCCTCCTCCTCCTCCTTCTCTACCACCATCACCACCATCACCACCCCACTTCTTTCGAAGTCACCAAGTGATATAACTCGTCTTCGTGCTCGTAAACTGTCTAAAAGGTGTCTCACATTCTTTTACTTTTCTCATCTTTTTTATTTTCACTCCTTTTTATTTCCCCCGCCCCCCTTGCCCCTGTCCTCTTGCCATCTTACCTTCGAGTTGCAAAGATTCTCTTTCCTCCACTCACCCCCCCCCCCGTTTACGAATCCGAGTCATTGCATTGAAAATATCCTTCGATTCTTTATCTTTATCTCATTCATTCCACCCCCCTACTTTTGTGTGTGTGTCTTTCTATATATATATATTTTTTTCTTCTTCTTCTATCCTAACCCTTTATAACAGCCCCGTTAAAGTAAAAAACAAAAGAAATCTATACTATATACACGTACTTTTATTATTTATTAACAAATCATTACGAGACGATAAAAAAAACATGTAAATTAATTTTTGTAGAACATTATTAGACAAAATAAAAAGAAAAAAAGGATGGTAGTATCGGAAAAAATAGGAAAGACTACTTAAAAAAAACCATACAAGTATTGCAGTAAGAGTACGGGGTGATATGGGGGTTGAAAAGAAAGTCGTAAACGTAATCGTGCTTTTTCAGGCGTACCAACTAGACACTCCTTAACAGATTGAATGAAGTAAGCAGGGGTAGGTAGATAGATAGGTGTATAGTGTGAAGGAAATAAAGGGATGAAGGGTTGAATTGGAATACTAAAAGGAAGGAAGGAGAAAAATAAAATTTGTTGATAGTAATTGTTTCAAATATATTTTAACAAAACAATGAATATTAACGCGAATTAATATATAAGTATCAAAGGTAATTATAGACGATTAATAAATCTAATGAAAAGAATTTATTTTGAACTAGTTGTACGTTTCGTCCCTTACTGGGGACTTAATCAGCAACTTGATCATTTACAGTTCACGTGTCAATGCATATTATCTTTTTTACAGAGTCATACATTTCAATAAAACTTAACTCTTCTTTGCATGATGATGGAAATTTCAATCATAATATTTATTAGTCAACAAAAAAAGGTACTCAAAACCCTTGTACTGTATATATGTTGTTGCTGGCAACTTTTTAAGCGACTATTGCGTACAACAAAACGCAGTTGTCAAAAAATAGCACTAGGATTTTTTGGAAATATTTTTCCTTTAATCTAGAGCATTAATTATATCACCCTGATTTATTTATTTAAAAAAAAAAAGAAAAAATCATGCAAAGAAGGGTTAACATATTACAATACAATTTGATCCTAAAACACGTTATCTTATCACACGTAATCAAATACCGATGAAGTCCCAAGTAAGGGACGAAACGTACACACTAGTTCAAAATAAATTCTTTTCATTAGATTTATTAACCGTCTATAATTCCCTTTGAGATTTATATATTAATAACATATTTTTGGACAAGAATATTGATAATTAAATTAACGCGCGAATATTTCGTGATAGATTTTTCAAGTTGTATCAATCAATCAATCAATCAATCACACCAATCAGGGTGTGTCTCGTATACATATCTTTATTATATTACTTTTATTCTTTACTCCATTTTCTTTCTTTCTTTCTTTCCTTCCTTCTTTTTCTTTTTCGGTTTACTTTTTTTCTGTTTCTTCTTTAACGCTCTTTTTCTTTCCCATGGTGCAATCTTCTAAGAGTCGGTTCAAAGTTTTCGCGATAAAATCCGCGATAGCACGTCAGGGGGCGATAGATGAGCAAAGGGGAGATAGCCTTTGGTGCACGGACAAGAGAGAAGAGAGAAGAAAGAAGAAAGAAAGTGAGAGAGAGAGAGAGAGAGAGAGAGAGAGAAAGAAGAAAGCTCGGCGGAGCTAAGATAAGCTCGATTATGATCCCCGGTGGTTAAAGTCGAAGTTTTTACGGTAGATAAGGTCGCACGAATGGGTTGCGCGAGATAAGCTCGTGTCTTACCCCCCACCCTTCACCCCCACCTTCTTTTCTCGATCCCTCTACCCCTCCCACACTCCCTCTCTTCTCCTCTCATTCTCTGTTTTTCCTTCTTTTACTCTCCTTTGTTCTTTCACCCCTCTCAATTAACGCCATTTTTCTTAATAATATCAACCACCCATCTGCACCCTCCTCCCCCTACTCCCTCCCCCAACTGATCCTACTATTCGAGATGACACATGAATGTTTTTTTTTGTTTAAATAATTATTAATTTATTTATATTGACGAATTGAATTTGATCGATGAGAAATAATTTGGAATGTTACGTTTGAAATTGTATGTATGTGTTTATTTTTTGGTTACGCATAAAAAAGAAATTTTAACTGACCTATGAAATCGTTAATTTCTTCTTTTTTAGAAAGTAAATTGTACACTTTAAATAATAACACTGACCTATGAAATAATCTATCGGTAATGGTTAATTATAAATTTCTTTTTCGAAAAAAAAAAAAAAAAAAGAAAAAATAATTAATCATTTTCGAAAACACATTTCGAATATTATTTTAATCGTCGTTACTCTCTTATGACCGATTAATTATTTCAACGAGATTCAAAGTATAATTTCTATATTTATGCTAAAGAATTTTTGATAAACGTCAATCACACACATACATACACACACGTAATAACTAAAATACCGCAAGTAATAATAATAATAATTTATTCAGTATTTTCTCTCGTCCAAAATTATAATTTTTTATGATAAAGGTTCATAGGGAACTTGGACATGAAAAGAAGTAGAACTTACTACTATATGAACCTTTATCATCAAAAATAATAATAATAATAATTCGTTAAAATAATTTATCTCAATCGTAAGAAATAATTGATTTAACATAAAACGATAAATGGATTTGGAAAATGAGAAGAAGTTAGTTGGGTGGGTGGGTAGTAGTCGAATGGTTTAACTAAAGGGTGTCGTTGTATAAGGGATAACAGTTAAAAGGGGTGAGAGAACTGGACCAAAGTCACGCAACGGTAGTAACCCCGTACAATACACATACATATATATACTTGTATAGAACTATTACATTCACTTACTTGATCGTTAACGTTACGTACCGTTCTTAGTCCTCTTGGTTTCTCACTCACTCACTCACTCACTCATTCACACACACACTCTCTCTCTCTCTCTCTCTCTTTCAAAGTACCAAATGGTAGAACGTTTACACGTTCTCTCTCGTTTACGATGTTCTCAACAGTAACAGCAACAGCAAAATAATGTTTCGCTTCAGGTAATATAAGCTACCTGGTTACACCGAGATACTGAACGTTACTTATGGTTGTTTGGTTCATTCTCTGATGTAATAAATCATTCAATCATGACAAAAATACGATTCAAAGTTAAACTATCAAATTTTAAATATATATATACAAGTATTCAAGAAATAAAACAACGATGATGATTACCACGATTATAATGATGATAATAACGATGATGATGATGATGATGATGATGATGATTCTCAGGTAGGTAGGTAGGTAGGTAGGTAGGTAGGTAGGTGAAGGTAACGAGACCAGAGAGATCAACCGGATCAGATAAACCTGGGTAGGACCAGCCAGACCAGATCACTGAGATAACAGAATTTAATAACCTACTATAGACTGAGTGAGTAAGTGAGTGAGAGAAAGATAGATAGAGAAAGAGAGAGAAAGGGGGAGTTGAGTTGGAAAGAGGAGGGTGGTTGGAAAGAGGAGGGGATAGGAAGCGACAGAAAGGGTGTAGTAGGATGGTAAGGGGAAGCTGCGGGAAGAACGGGGTGCAATAATATTGAGAGATATTGATCTTTAATTAGGCACGCAGCGCGGGAATGTGAGATTAGATCTCGACTAGACGAGTACTGGCCATCTTCCGTCTGTCCTCATCCTCCTCCTCCTCCCCCTCACCCTCCTCATCCTCCTCCTCATCTTCCTCCTCATCCTCCTCATCTTTTTCCTCCTGTTCCTTCTTCTCTTCCTTGCTTCTTTACGTTCTGTTCATCCACCTCCTTCACTTGCCTGCTACCCCACCCCCTCATCCCCAAACCCCTCTCCCACCTATTTCTACTGACGTTGTAGTCGTTGTTGAAGAAATCTTTCGAGCACCTCTCGACGAATCCGTCTCTTACCACAATAAGATTCGATCCAGATCCATTTTCCTTTGTTATCTGATCCAAGTGGGCTGCTTCACGCGAGAACCAATCCCCCCCTCATAGCCCCCGATACCCATCGTCATCGAATCTTATTTTCTTTTCTTTTTGGGGATTCTTTTCAAATTATTTAATAATCTGAGAAAATAATTTCGAATTAATATTTGAATATTTAATCTATTGTACAATACAATGTGAGATTCAAACGAGTGTGTTCTGGAATTTGTAAAGAAGTGTTGTAGAAATGTATGACGTATGTAGATTATTTATCGAATATTATTTTTATTCATATTTTATCTATTTTTATTTTATTTTTTTAAATTATCTAACAACCTGAGAAAATTAATTTCGAATTAATATTTGAATACTTAATGTATTGTACAATCAACGTAAGATCAAACGAACGTGTATTAATGTATTATAATTTGTGAAAAAAATACTGTAAAAACGTATGAAATGAATTTATCGAATCTTATTCCTTCTCTGTATTTTTATTTTCTTTTTAAATTATCTAACAAACTTAGAAAATTAATTTCGATCTAATATTTGAATACTTAATCTATTGTACAATCAACGTAACATCAAACGAACGTGTATTAATGTATTATAATTCGTAAAAAAATACTGTAAAAACGTATGAAATTGTATTTGATCAGTAATAATAGTTGGAATAAATTTTGTCCACCCCCAGCCCGCCCATGAAAAACCCCCATCCGTTTGATTCAACTTTAAAATGAAATAAATTGTTGCTCGCGTGGTTCCGGTTCTTTTTTTTTGTTTTTGTTTTTTTAACGACGGAGCCCGTTTTCGAGAAATATAAGATCGAAATGTTTGCAACAAGTTATTCGAAAGAAAACGGGAATAAGAGAGATTTATCGGTTTGAGTGTCTCTTCTTAGTGTCAACTGGTTCTATCTCTTAATGACTGCCTCATCTTAAGGCTTAATCGTCGACACGTATACACCATATCCCCCCCATGACTTGGCTTGGCTTGGCTTTTGCATATTCAAGACACGCGTGCACGCCCGCTCGTGCCGTCGATCTCCTTTTTCTTTTCTTTTCTCTTTTCTTTTTTCTTTTCACATTTGTTTTTTTCATTCCATTCCCTTTCGAATTTTACACCTTTTCGCAATTTCAATAAGCAACGTTTTACTCTTTTCCTACGAAAAAGATTCGAATTTTTCCACTTTCCAATTTTTGGTTCACTTTCATTTCTTAAATTTTTCCCCATTTGAAATATAAACAATTTTATTATTTATATTATATATTATGCATTTTTTAAATAAACAGTCATCACAGTTCAATCAACAATCTATCAAGTAGGAATGAAAAAATATTATATCGATGTAAACATTTAAATTTCAACAAAATTATTATTATAATATAATAATTAACAATGGGGAGTGGTAAACGTTTTAAATGTTCACCATAATTGTCATCTACTTTCTCAAAATATTACATCGATGTGATAACATATTTCAATTTAAATTTCAACAAAATTATTGTTATATAATAATTAACTATAGGGGGGGAGGGTAAACGTTTTAAATATTCACCATAATCATCATTTGCTTACTCAACACTAATTTCCAAATCAAATTCTTTAACGTGTAACAAAAACAAAAATGTAATAAACAATGCGCATAGTTTTTTTCTTTAACTCGGTAACAAAATACAATAAAAAATAACACACATACATAAAAAACAATGCATAGGAGTGACAGATGGCTGGTAAAGATACCGCCCTTCGAAGGTCCTGCTAACCAGCGAAACGACCTACACGGATCCTGTTCCTGTTGCAAGATAATCGAAACAGCTGCGTCTCGGCACCGATCAAAGATCATCATTTTTATATAATTTCTTTCTTTAGTTTCATTTTTAAAATATTAATAATGCTTACGAATATTTAGAACAAACAAACAAAAAACTAGACGTCAAATAGCCCCTCAAAAAATAAAAAAAAGAAACAAACCATAATATCATCAAACAGGATACAAGAAGGTCGCGTTGTGATTGGATAAAATAATAATTGGCCTTTCGTGATTTTTTCATTTAGTAAATTATTTTTTGTTTTTCTATTAGATTGTTAGATCGATCGTAATTACGAGTCGAATAACCGAAAGGGGGTGTGGGTGGGGGGAGAATTGGTAAAGAAGATGGTAAATGGATGTTGGATAATAATCTCTTATGAAAATTATGATAGACCGTTATAAAAAGGTAGACGTTAAAAAAAAAAATTATAAAATTCGAGAACTCTCTTTCGATTAGGGTAGATGAAATAAGAATAATAATAATAAGAAGAAGAAGAAAAAGAAAAAGAAGAAGAAG
This sequence comes from Polistes canadensis, assembly GCF_001313835.1. NCBI lineage: Eukaryota > Metazoa > Arthropoda > Insecta > Hymenoptera > Vespidae > Polistes > Polistes canadensis. Next base: position 287,042 of record NW_014569689.1, on the reverse strand, counting down.
AAGAGCTTCGAATTCTAATCCTAGTCCCGAAGAGTCTTTTTTAATCGATGTTCTCCCATCGGGAACGTTAAAAGATTAAGCTGCTAAGCGATCGATGTGAGGAGAGATGAGGGGGGAAAAAGAAAAAAAAGTAAAACTTGAAAAAAAGAAAATTAAAGTTGAAAAATTCGTTCCCTGAGATATCGAGATATTTCTTTTTTTTTTTTTTTAGTTTTGGTCAAAGACACGTAGCATGTTTCTACTCGTAAACAAATTAGATAGATAAATAGTGAAGATTTTTTGTGAAAGTGAAAGAAGATAAGAAAGGAAAAGAAAAAGAAAAAAATAAGATAGATTCGAGTGACATCAGGTATGTCAATAACGATGATGATTAAACACAAACGTAGAGAAAAAAAGAAGGTTTAATTTTAATTTTTTAATTCAGATGCATTTATCAGTGCAGTGATAAAAATTGATCGATTAGAGTTCAAATTGTTATCCTAATTCTTCACCTAATACGTTCGCAGACAGTAAAAGTTTAAAATAAAAAAATAAAAAAAGAGGTTACAGTCATATTTTATTTATTAAATTAATTGTGATACCTAAAATTTGATTGAACACATTTTATAATGTCAATCAGATTATCATATATTAAAAAATCAATACTTTACAGGTATAATAATTATAAATACTTAAGATGTTATATCTCAAATAAAATTCAAAATAATTAGCATTAAAATTTGAATGCTATAGCATTCACGTCCGCGAACTTGTTAATTACATCCCTTGATTGTTTCTTTTTCTTCTTTCTAAATTTCAATATTTAACTTATAGTAAAAAGAAATAAATTCATCTTCATTATAACGTTTCGCAATTTTCTACTTTTCTGAATAGAATCTACGCCATACGATTAAAACCCAGTATTCCAAGAAGTATAAAAATAAAACCAAAAAGAATTGAACAAAAAACAGTATATGATTAGATTACCATTTGATCAAAGAAAATTATTAAATAATTTAGAAAGTTAAACGTTCATCTGGAATCATCCACGAAATCAGAATAGTCTTCGTCGTAGTCGATCATGCTGTACGTAATCCTAAGATGAAAAGAAAGGGGGTATGAGATAGAAAGAAAGGAGAAGGATAATAGTAGTAATAGTAGTAGTAGTAGTAGTAGTAGTATAGAAGTCGATGAGAAGGTTGCGACTTGAGCTCTCACTTAGTGGCCGTAGTGTCACGATCGGGACGACTGCATTAGCATATCTCCACGATGCAACGTGTAGTGCAATGGAAAAAGATTAAGAAAGAAAGAAATAAAGAAAGACAGAGAAGATAGAATAAGAGAATGAGATGACTAAGAAGGAAAGACGGAGAGAAAGGTAAAAGAAAGAAAAAGACAGGTAGACGAACAGACAGTGAAAGAATAAAATAAAAATAAAGAGATAGAAACATTCAGCATCAGTAACAGCAAGAGTAACAGCAGAAGCAACAGCAGCAACCGATCCATCGGGTTACTGCTACGACTGGCATGCATCTTTTGCATGGGTCGTGGCCCCATGAAAAGGAACCTCACATATACGAATCAAAGAATAAGAAGAATAAGAAGAAGAAGAAGGCGACAACAACGATACAGAGAAAGGAAAGAAGAAGAGAACTCACTCAGGACTCAGCAGGCCTGCCTGTTACCTGTACGTCGCGTGTTTGCCTACCCGCGTCACGATCAGGATCCTATTTGCATAGTGCCGATGAAGCTGCTACCGTTGTTGCTTCTGCTCCTGTTGCTGGTACTGGTACTGGTACTGGTACTGGTAATAGTACTGGTTGGTTGGTTGGTACTGGTGCTAGTGGTACGTTAGTTTCTTATTATTCTTTTTTGATCTTCTAACTCCTCCTCCTCCTCCTTCTTTTTTTTATTCTTCTTGTCCTTCTCTTTCTACTGTACCATCTACCCATCGTATTTATACTTTTTTTCCAACGACGATGATCTGATCGGTTTCTGAAAATAGTAGACCACGTTAGTTGTACGTTTAACACCTCTCCTTGACCATACCCCATTCCTCTCTAATAAGATACGTCTGTTTGATGTTTGTATTAGTGAATTCATCGATAAGAGAGAGAGAGAAAGGGTTGGTTACTTCTCTCTTAAATGTTTTTTTTTATTTATTTATTTGTTCGTCTTTTACATTTCGATTGGCTTTGAGTAACTAACTCTGTCGATTATCATTCTTACTTGATTTTAATTATGTATACTTCGAGTATTCAAAACCAGCGATTAATTGTGAAATAAATCAAACTTGAGAGAAATTTAATGAAAATATTATTCTCACCTTTTTTTTTTTTTTTCTTTTTTATCTTTTTCTTAGATAAATATGAAAGTTTTAATTACCGTGGAAAATAATGAAGAGTGACGTGAAATCTTTCTTTTAAGAAAAAAACAAAAACAAAAAGTCATCAACGGGATGAATCGATCGATCGATCGATCGAACTGAAACCTTGTTGCAACGTACGAAGTGGTTGTAGAAAAAAAAAAAAAAATAGGCGTGTCAAATTTTGACAAGTCGCTTAGAAACACGTGACGCTGTTAATCATTACGCGTGATGTGGTGTAGTGTGGTGTGGTGTGTTATGTTATTGTTGCTTTTACGTGACCATAAGAAAAAGAAAAAGTGTTTGAGAGAGAGAGTGAGAGAGAGAGAAAGCACGTGGTAGAAACTTGAAAGAAAATTACCCCTTTAAACGCGAAGTAACAAAAAAGAAAGGAGTTATAATTTTTACACTCTGAAAATTCTCGTAAAACTTCAGTTTCGCATTCCTCTTGCAATCGGTTCCATAGTTGTGTTCATAGTTTTACACGCGAGAGTCACTCGTTCACGTGATTTTTCTACTTTACTCTTTTTCTTTTTCCTTTTTTTTTCTCTCTCTACCGCTGTTAAACTAAATTATCATCCGATCTTAAAAAGGAAGAAGCAAACAAAAGTAATCGCACCGAGATCTTTGCAAGTTAAGTAAAGGAAGACAAAGAAAATAATAATAATAATAATATTAATAACGTAACACGTACGTTAATAAAGGAAATTGATTATGTTGACCCTTAGTATTTGTTTTTTCTTTTTATTTTTCTTTTTTTCTAAAGAAGATATCAATCTATACCCTTATACGTGATTTATTTATATATTTTAATATTTCAATTAAATTATTCATTAATTATTAATCACGTATTGTGCATACCGATGAAAATAATTATTCAAATTAATTTCTGAACTCGTTCGAAGTTCAATCAAGTTCAAAAAACGATAAGGACATAAAAAAAAAAGAAACACAAAGTGTTATTACCAAATAAAATTAATCATGTCAGTTTAAAAAACACGATTAATCATTTAACTTGAGATAAATCACAAAAGAAGGTATTGTCTTATCTTGAGACAGACAAACATAACGTTAACTTCGAAAACCTAACAAAAGGAGTAATTGTTTTATCTACTTCGAACAAACCCAACATTCAAGTTTGGAAAAGAACAGAAAAGAACATTGTTGTCTCGCCGTGTTCAATAAAAATATTCAATAAAAAATTCAAACACTAAAATAACTAACAAAGAAAAAAATCGGAAAAATCAAAACGATGTTTTTTAAAAAGAGGTGACAGATGGGGGTGGTAATAGGGTGGTCGTAGGGTGGTCATAGGGATTTAAGAAGTAGAAAAAGCAAGCAGTTCGAATAAAAGAAGGGAAGGTGTAAATCTGGGTGGTGGCTTCCGCGACTTAAACCCACCCACCCATTTACAAGCACCCCACTATAACCAACCCAAACCCAAACCCAACCCAACCCAACTCAACCCTTTTCCTATACGATCCTCCTCAGAGAGAAAATGGTATGTGTGTTAGTACGGTTCCGTTTCTAACATCAGTACAAAGCCCTGAGAGAGGACATGGTGGTAGTTGTGATGGTTGTGATGGTGTGGTGTGTAGACTCGGGCGCGGTATCGGTTCCAAGAAAGGCTTATCGGCTCGCGGATATGTTAATGGCGGCCGTGTTTGCCCCCCTCCCTCCCCTTTCGAGATATATTACACCCCGAGTGAAGGTGGTTGGCAAAAGCCGGACCGTACTACTCGTGGGAGAGAAAGAACCTTGTGTATGTATGTATGTATGTATGTATTGGTTCTTAGATAGTATTGGTAATTATTGGTGGTGGTGGTTGTTGTTGTTGTTGGTTGTAAGCACGCGCACAACTCTTTGCACATGGTGGTGGTGCTGGTGGTGGTGGTTGTGTTTTAGCAGCCCTTTCTCGATCACCGAGTTACTCGCATGCACGTGCAATTAAGAATCACTGTTGGTGAATAAAAGGACAGAGAAAGAGAAAGAAAGAAAGGAAGGAAGGAAGGAAGGAAGAGGAATGGTTTTGAGAGCAACAGTATTACGTTTGAAAAGGATAGAAATAAAGAATGAATAAAAGAAAGAGATGGTTAGCACGAAGAAACGTTCCTTGCCATCTTCTCTCTTTCTTCATCGATGAACACTTATTTAAAGAGAGAGAGAGAGAGAGGGAGAGGGAACACGAAGGAGACTATTGATGCCAGTACTTGATATCTTCAACGTGAGTTCTTCTCTTGGCCTTTGCTCTAGACCTTCATTGAAGTCATCATCATCATCATCATCCTCTTCTTTCTTTCTCTTTTCCCACCTTGTATAAATGTTATATTTTAATCTAACAAATATATAATAATCTCCTCTCAAATTTTTTCACATCAGATACCCAGTTTTATTCGGTTTGATAATTGTATAAATATTATATTCTAATTAATTATTTCTCTCGTTTCCAAAAAATAAAATTATTAATAAATATGTATCGTAAAGAAATTAGACATTAAAAAGAAAGAAAGAATTTTGTTTGAGTATTCAAATGTATAACGTATTAAGATATAACGAAGTTTAGATGTTTAGTTTTATCGAATATTCTGCTCAAATGAAAAAGACGCTGAACGTTAGAAATTGAGTTGCTGAAGAAGTCACAATAAATGTTCAATTTAATCAAAATTAAGTTCTAGTTATTTTTAATATCCAATTTCCCTACGATACATATTTATTAATCTAACAAATAATAATCTTCTCTCAAAAATGTTTTCACATCAAATCCCCAATTTTATTCGGATTGATAATATTTGAAAAATTTCAAGAATAATCGTGAGGAAACGTTAAATCATTCAACAACGCGTTAAACGAAAGAGGATCATTAATCAGATAGACGTCGAAATCTTATCGATTCTTTACAGGACTCTGAAAAAGAGATTACCCTTCAACACCAACACCAAAACCAGCCCCAGCACCAATAACAGCAGGCCCTCATCGAGTTAGTTCGTAGTAATACGTAAGAATGATCATTCTGAGTGTGTATTACGTGGAGAGGAAGGGAGGGGGGGATTCCCAAAGGTTTCGAAGGGTGCTGAGAACCTAGAATGAAAGAGAGAGAGGGAGATAGAATAGAGGGGAATTGAGAGTAGCGTGGCGAGAAGCCATTAGAGTTTCGAACGTCTAAAGAGACGCATCGTTTTATATGCGTCACACACGTTTTTGTATTTAATTCGTGGTTATGGTTGTTATTACTCGAGAATCTTACGTATCTCATCGTCAACGATTTATTTCTAAATGTATTTATTTTCCACATTTTGATTGGTATCCAAAAACAAACAAAAAAAATATCAATTCGAATTACTATGATTATATGTGGTGTATTAAATGGTGGGGTGTTCGTTTGTTTTCAGGGGAGGATGAGGATTGGAGCGACTCCGAAAAAACCCCATCGGTGAGCAGCGGCGTCGAGGGTGGTGGATCAGCTGTTTCTAGTCCAGTTGGTGCAGTTAATGTTGAGGAGGACTCTAGTTTACCACCACCACCTAGATTGAACGCTTCCTCATCATCCTCGAATAGTATAGTCTTTAATTCAGCTGCCGATGATATCAAGCAACGATTTAATGTCCTTACGGAGAACGCTAGAAAGCGATTAACTAGTCTCACCGAAGAAGTAAGCTTTTTTGTTTATTTGGTAACAATAATTAAAACAATAATCGTGATCACATAAAAATTAGGGAAATAATACAAATAAATGCACATTTTACGTTATTTGATTGTGTAATTCGATATTTTGTTTAAATTTTTTTCGTTAGATCATTGTAATTAATTAATTCGTTTGATATAATTAATAAATAATATACATTATTATTATTGAAAATATTTTGTTAATAGATTACGAGAGAAACGCAAAGAGATCGTCACGTATTGTCGAGATTAACGAGAGAATCCAGTCCGAAGGATATCGATGATTCGGAATCGTCTAGTATAGTGATAGTTAAAGACGAAGAATGTCAACAAAAACCACCGTCTTCCTTAACGACCACTTCCTCATCATCATCATCATCATCATTGATAAGAAGAAGAGAAGCGAGTACGAGAAGAGACAGCGAGGATTCAACGAGACGTACGAATACAACAACGTCGAGTTGTATTATCGAGGATGCACCACCAGATCCGAAAAAAATGAAATTAGAAGAGGACGTAGCACCAAGACTGAGATTGAATGCTAGTCTAGCGACGGATCCAGCACTTCGGCCTGCTGCCGTAGCAGCACTTACCGTCAAACCTGAGAATGCTTCTTCCCCGCCTAATCCCGGCCCACCTTTACCTGCCGGCCTGCAGAATGGTAAATTTATCTCGAGTGATCTCGAAAACTACAAAGAAATCGATATCCTAGTCGATAACATACGGTCAAACCCCCAAAAATCTTATCTATCATTTCCTGCTTAGAAATTTTGTTTTTCTTTTTATCTTTTTTTCTTCTTTTCTTTTTTACATCAGAGATATTCTATTCCTACCATTCTTATTCTACGGGTTATTTCATTTGATCGTTATCAACGTGACACGACTAGATGGCTAAAAGGTGATAATAGAGAGAGAGAGAAAAAAAAAAAATTGAAATTGTTATTTCAGCGATTGCATCGGGTCGTTTGTTCGTCCTACCAACCGACGGGAAAGAAACTATCACCGTTGAACCTGCCAGACCGGCTCCCCTCTACTGTCCACCGTGTGGTATTCGTTTTAGTTCGGCAAGCACTTTGGAGGCTCATCGTACCTTTTATTGCGCCCACCGACCGCGTTTAGAAGATGATGCTACCAATGATGAGGACGAGGAGAAGTCGAATAAGTTTGAAGTTAGGAAAGCTTACGCTTGTCCACATTGTTCATACAGTGCTGACAAAAAGGTCTCGTTGAATCGGCATATGCGAATGCATTCGGCTTCTCCGGCACCACCGACGATTCCAACAGTACCACCACCACCACCACCATCATCATCATCATCGGCTACGACAGGAACAACACTTGGAAATAATTCAACGAGCGCATCGAACGGTTCCTTGAACGAGGAAGCTGAAAGATATTGTCGTAATTGTGACATCAGATTTAATTCATTGAAGACTTATCGGGCACACAAAACGCATTATTGCAGTACCAGGCACGTTGTCAAAGACGGTGCACCACCACCCCCACCACCACCAGTACCAACAGGAGCATCTTCTTCCTCGGCTAAAGCTTCCCCACCTACCAGTTCAAGTCCTGGCGATTCGCCCCCACCTCAGCCATGTTTGGCATTACCTACCAATCCGATTCTCATCGTACCGTATTCCCTAATACGGGGTGCCAGTGTCTTGGCTGCACCGGCACTTCCCGCACCCGACACCGCCTGTTTTTTACTGCCAAATGGATCTTTGCAACCAATGATGAGAGGATTAGCAAGCACGAATACCGTAACCGAACCACCAGCCGTCCTTAGAGCAGCCAACAAACCTACCACGCCTGCATCCCTCGTTGGTTCCTCTACCTCGCCGTCCGTATCGACTCCACTCGATCTAAGTGTTAGAAGATCACCTACGGCACATCAGGATGAAAAGGAAAACAGAGTTTCGCCAGCTCCAACTTCGCTTCCCCCACCACCGGGTAGTCCAAGATCGTCTAGAGGTAGTGCCAGTCCAAGAGCAAGGTCTATTAGTACGAATCAAAGTAGCAGTACCGGATCCGCACCACCAACAGTTCAAACAGAATTAGCTCTTAGATTGGCCGAGTTACCACCTCCTCCTGTTCCTGTACCCGTACCTGGTGTCCTCGTTAAGCATGGTGTTTCCAGGTGAGTATTTTATTTATTCGAAAAAAAAAAAAAAAGAAACACAAATACTATATTCTATATTCTTTAATCAAAGTTTTACATCGATCATCATTATTTGTCAGATGCAAAGAATGCAACATCGTCTTTTGTCGACACGAAAACTTCGTCGCTCATAAGAAACACTATTGTCAAGCAAGGGAAACAACTGTGAGCAATAGTCCACCACCACCGAGCACTCCTTCGCCACCATTGGTTCAACTAATTTGTGCAGCATGTGGTATTAAATTCGCTTCCATGGATAATCTCGTCGCGCATCAAGCTTTCTATTGTCCGAAAAGGCCCGAATCGCAGGAACATCATTCTCGGTGCACGAAATGCAAGGTAACTAATTAACGAATTGATTGAATCAATGATTTGTCGATAAGAAATATCATGAAGAATGTAAATGATTTTTTAGGCAATAATAGAAGCAGGTAGTACGCATACTTGCAGTGGTGGACCAACCGGTGGTTGGCGGTGTCCCGTATGTGGTGCCGTCAGTCCAACCGCTGGTGCAGCACAACGTCACATGGATGCTCATCAAGGTGTTAAAGCATTCAGGTGCACGATTTGTCGTTACAAAGGGAATACCTTACGTGGTATGCGAACGCATATAAGAATGCACTTTGAAAAACGTGGGACGGATCTTCAGGTATAGTCAAAACTACACATATACATACATATAAACATGAAACATATTCTGTTTCCTTTGAAATCAGAATAAAAAAACATAGAACCAACCTAACAAATTGTAATCTCGTAGGAGGAAAATTACATAACGTGTGTCTTGGATGACGAAGCTGTTATTCCAACACCAGAACCAGCACCTGCAACAACACCAGAAGAAATACCAGCCGAGGTTCAAATCAATGGAAAAAGTGAGGTCCGTAAAAGTCCTCAACCTTCTATTTTGCCAGCAGCACCCCCGGCCGCGACAGTCACGGCCAGTAAAGTTAAACAGGAACGCGAGGAAAGTCCACCACCCGAGGAAAGTCTCGACCCAAATAAGACTGGTCCACGTTATTGTCGATCGTGCGATATAAGTTTCAATTACTTGAGCACGTTCATAGCGCACAAAAAATTTTATTGTTCGAGTCATGCGGGGGAGGCGAGTAATAACAATAACAATAATAATAATAATAATTCTAGTAGCCATACTGCTACCACTCCGCCCACTGGTAGAACCGAGGCATCCGTACTTTAGATGTGTTAGTTTACAATTATAAAAAATAACTCGATCATTTTTTAAATGATGCGTTGGACATTTGAACAATGAAAAACAACACCTACGATGATCACGATGATGACGACGATGATAATGATGATGATGACGATGATGATGACGACGAGTCTGTTAATTGTTGCCAGTTAAACAAATATATATCAAACTAAATTAACCGACTTAGTTGACTTACCATCATGTGTGATTTTTGTCGATCCAGGGAATTGTTGTTCGTACTTACGATAAGCCGATTTACAATTGCATCAATATATGTACATAAACACTTTTATCGGATTCATAAAAGAAATTTATGCGAAACGATAATAATAATTATAATAATATTAATAATTATTATAAAATAATAATAATAATAACAATAAATAATAATAATAATAATAATAATAATAATAATAATAAAAATAATGATAAAATAATTGAATAAAAGTGTGTCGAGAAGATGCGATCGATTTTAATTGTTTTGTCAGGATCTCGTTTACCAACGATTTATTGGATCTCGATATCTAATTTAAATGAAAAATTATAAATCATATCGATCGATTATGGCGATGCACTTTTTTTTTTTTTTAAAAAACAAACGTATCATTCTTCTTGTATATAAAAAAAAAAAAAAATAATAATTGCGATTTAAACACAAGATGATAATAATAATATTAATATTAATATTAATAATTATAATAATAATAACAATAATAATAATAATAATAATTATTATTGATGCGCTGTGCTTACATCTCCTGGTGCGAATCCACGATCGACGATACGATTTAAAACGAGGAAGGAAAAAAACATAAAACGGAAGAAAAGAAAAAAAAAACAAAAAAGTTGTGCAATCTCATGACTATTCAATAATCTCGTAGCATAGTTATTAATTATCGACATACCTAAGGTTAAATAAAAAATGATGATACAAGTTGAGTGTAAAATGTTGTACAGTAGATAACGTAGAGTATTATGGAAAAAAAAAAAAAAAAAAAAAAAAAAACAATCAAAGGATTCAATATCTGATTTTTGATATTTGAGTATAAAAAAAAAAAAAAAAAGGTAGAAACGATCTTTAAAATAATTCAAATACCAATCTCAATTTTTGAATCTATTAATTTACGTCGGCGAATTTTAGGCTCACGTACACGTTCATACAAGATAATTAAGAATAACTGAAGATTTCGTATTATTAATTATTATATATATATATCATTATCTTGAAAAACTAAAATATTGTACGACTTTTTTAAGGGTTGCTTGATTGTTCATATGTTCAACAAAAGGAATAATGAATCTAAAAATAAAGAATTGTTTAAATGATTTGTTTAACTGAGATATAAGATGAAACGTTAAAGCGAGCCATTCAGTTATCCTTAAAAAACAAAAAAAAAAGAAATAAGAAACATAAAAATGTCCTGTGTAAACGTGTAAGTGTAAATACGAGAGGGGCGCACTCACATTTGTTGGGTAATTTAGTGCATCGATAACCGTTCCACGAACGTAAAGTGAGTTTGCCAAAAAGCATTATTATTTAGGCTTATATAATTTTCTACCGAATCTTCTTTCTTGTCTCCGCACATTACATTACACTACATCTACATCTACATCTACATTACATTATACATATATAATTTGCATTTGCGTTATATATGTATGTTTAATTTTTATTGTTTAATTTATGAAATAATAGTCAAATTATCATATTATAATTTAAATTCCGATTACGATCGGTGTTGTAATTTTAAAAAATGAGATAGTTTTGACATAGGACACATTCGTATATACATACATATACACGCGAGAACAGATGCATAAACATGTTGTTTATGCAAACACATGCATACACTAAATCAAAAAAAAAAAAAAAAGAAAAAGAAAAACAAACAAACAAAAAGCACCGCGAGTACTTGTACACAAGTCACGACTCATTGCGAGCGCGTAAATGTAAAAATTAGAATTAAGATTAAGTTACGTGTATACGCAGTACTACCCATATCATACGACGAGTTCATTAAATAAAACAAATAAAAGACATCAATTTAATTCGTGCGAAGACCTCATGTTAAAAACGCATTCGATAGAATTTTCAAATATTATTCAATTAAATGAAATTAACTACGAACATTTTTAATGTGGATTTGAAACGATCGTTAAAATTATCATTGGCTGTTTAATTAATATCCTTTGATTTTTAACAAATAATTATACTGTTGATTTTTAAACGTATACAAAATATTTGTTCTCTTCGATTTCAAATTAATAATTAAATTTATTAATAGAACGTATTTCTAAAAATACTTTCGTGAGAGTATTCTTGTTATGTTATTTATTAAGAGCAGTTATTATTATTATTATTAATAATGATTTCCTAACGAAGGAAAGAAAGCAAAACTGGAAAAAGAAAAGGAACAAAAATGGTCTGAATTTATCATGCATACACAATCTCTCAAATAAAAGAAAAATATTAAACGTCACATAGCGGAAGACTTTAAGTTGCTATAGGAAAATAAAAAATTTGTAAATCTCTTATCCCGGTACTTCCATTGCGTTAATAAAATATTCCTAATAACATGTCACATAGCGTTACACATCATTCTTTTAATAAGAAAACAGTTTGATCTTATTTTCATGTTCTTAAACATCTTCCTTTCGTCTCAAAACTATTTATCGATGGTAGGCTTACTTTATTGTTTTTATTTTGATAGATGAATTTTACACACAAGATATATCTATACAAATATGTAATAAATATATAAACATGCAAATAAAATTCTACAACCTTTACAAACCATAATTACTATTTTTTTTTTTTACAGGTACTTGAAAAATAAGAAGAATTAAATAAAGCCTAAAGAATGTAGGATATTTGAAAATAATTGTCTGAAAAGATTTTTAATTTTATCTTGTATGTATTGAAAATATTTCTTTTCTTTTCATTTTGAATATTATAACAACACTATAGGATAAAGATAATCAATGCACACTACTGCAAAAGAAACAATGTTTGCCAAAGAAACAATATATATGATAATTTGTTTTTATCGTACAGTCTTTTTTTCTGGAATGCTAATTAAAATATATTGTTTGTGTATTTCTTTAAAATAAAAAGAAAAAATTCAATAATTATTTGAAATTTTTGTAACTTAGTCAACGATGTTACTAAATTATTGTAATAAAAATTTTTAGTAATCATTATCATGATCGGAAGAATCGCATGAAGAACTATCATTATTATACTCATCATTGCTTATACTCTCATCGATACCTTCAAAATCAAATTCTAATTCATTATTATGACTATAATTACCCATTGCTAAATTTTTATTTGTTCTCGCTTTATACCTCGCATACTTATAACCAAAATATTTCACATCATTTTTATCTACACTATAAATAAAATCATCTATGCTCGAATCGGAATCTAATTCTGCATCTTGGTAATCATCGTTTAAGGTACATCTTTTAATACCTGTACTTAAAAAGTCCTCTTCGTCTTCATCTTCTCCATTTTCTTCCTGGTCACTATCAGGATAATCATTCCATCTCGATTCAGAATTGGAATCATCTGATGAATACTCAGGTTCATCATTTTCTTCCAAATCATATACTAACTCTTCTTCTACGCCTTGCATGTATACAACATCATCGTCTATAGTAATCATACCGTGTTCAGTATAATACAAGTCGTATACAAAATTGTCAATCTAAAACAACATGAATATAAAGACACATAAACTAAATGTATTTAAAAGTAAGTAAGTAACAGCGGTTAAGATAAATATTATTGCATACCGTTTCAGAATCTTTTTCAACCGGAATGGAATACGACAAAGTCTCCTCGATGTCTATTACAGTTAAATTATCTCCTGATTCCTCTATATTGGATTCATCCATTGAACGATGGCGATTAACTATCTTGTATCTACTTTGAATAGAATTATTTTTAATCTGTGTGCGTAACATGTTTTTAATATCTACCATGTGCTTCTTAAAATTTTCTTTTAATTCATTTTTTCTAACTGTCTTTGCCAAACGTTTGATTGCATCTTCGTCCTGTTTAAACAATATATTTTTTATATTTTTTACTTATTCTATAGATGCACACAGTGCATTAATTGTTTGTTATCAAACAAAATAATAACCTTAATAATAAACTTACTTGATCCTTGACTGTTCCAGCGAATTTCACAACTGCAGTTACCGGTTCGTCGTTGTATGCATTTTCAACTCCTTCATTTTCGATAATTTTACTTTTTTTACACGCAATAAGCAAAACATTCGATGGTTCTTCATTGTATCTTCGTTTCACACGTATAAACGACGCCATGTTTAATACTTTTTATTTGGACTGTCGCTGTTTGCCGGTCGGAAGTGCATAGCAATTGCAGCGATACGCGTGGACAAAATGTGAACTACGAGTCGAATGATGGATCGATGATCGATTTATCCTATCGATAATTAAATTTATTTATTAAATCTTTTTTATTATTTTGTTTTCCATATATATTAATAATTATGCAATATTTATACCAATGTAAAATTCTTCTTAACAATTATTAATTAGAAAATATTTACACTTACTTGTTTAATCGTTTGAAGAACACTGATTCGATAACTACGGAAGTCAAACGAGAGTTCGATTTTTATTTAAATCAAGTTAACTACTGTATATTTGATGTAATACATATGTAATATATTGTTTAAATAATTGTAACTTGATCGAAAATAACAATTTGATAACACAGAAAATCCTTACTATTTTTATTTAACATCGATAGGTAATTTATCGATAATTGAAAAAATAAATGAATTGTAGAAATTGCAATTTGACACTTAGGATAAAACAGAATTTCTTATTAAAATAGTTGTAAGAAATTTTCTTATTAATAATTTTTTTCTTCTAACCAATTACAATAATACATATTTAATGATAGATAATAAATTATTACACACTTGTACGAAAAATTATGAATAATTTATGATATTCATAATGTAAAATGAATATTTTTCTTTTATCCAAAGTATTAAAATGAAAATATGCAAATGGAAACCGGACCTCTTAACATTAGAAATAAAGCTGATTCATTGAAAACAAAAGAATTATGTTAACTGCATATACATAAACAACTCGTACGTGTAATTATACCTTTCTATTGAAAAGATCAATCTTAAAAGAAGAATTATTACAATCTATTTATTCTTAAAATACTCTTCTGGATAAATTAACAAACGTTAAGTAAGAACGAACTGTTTATCTAAATCCGTAAGTGCCAAATATCATCATAAAATACAAATAATATATATATGTTTTTTAAACGAATTCTTTTTAGAATCTTGATTAAAATGGTAAATATAATCTCCCACTCATAAGTTAATAGCATATAACAAGTTTTAAACTCATTGTCAATGCGAAAGGTAGAAAGGAAAAACGTCCTTCGGCGGTAACATCCTAACGTCTACAGTGTTTTTCAAATAAACTTATAATTCCATATTTTTTTTATATTCTCACGAAGTATCGAAAATTCCAAAGATAATTCTAAAAATAACGATGTTCTAAACTGATAAAACCGCCTGTGGTTTTGTGGTTTTAACAAATGGCCGATATCTTATAAGGATATTTTCATATTGATCATGAATATATAAATAACGATTTTAAAAACACCTTATAGGTATTTGGAATGCTGTAAACCAGTTTGCAAGTCTTTTTATTGTATCTTCTATTTAAAGAAATGCAGACGAAGAGGAATACGCATTCTCTCTACTGCGATCTCATCTTCACGACACGAGCGTGACATGAATCAAACAAGTTAGCTTTGGGAAACTCCATGAAGATCGATGACGTATACTGTGATCCCAGTTGCTTAGCGCCAGTCTTACCGATTACATTACGAAGTTGTGCTACGTGTACTCTTGGTAAGAATGAAATAATAATTATTCATTGCCACCCACATGTTATCGTCGATTTACGTTGACTTCGATCGTATCGCTAAATTCAATCCTTTCACTATGAGTATCATCCTTATATATATACAAGTTTCCAAACAGGATGTCTTCAGTAATGATTCTACTATTGTCTTGTATACTTTGCAGTTATTCATCGACGATAAACTATACGAAATAATAATATGTCGGACAATATTTATTTAAGATGTTCTGTCATTGTTTTATTATGTGCTACAACTTTTGCTGCACCAGGTATGTACACAATTCGTTCTTTTTATTCATGTCAATTATATTATTGTTTTACAATAATGAGTAATTTTTTTTAGGAGGTTTTGGATCCTTCGCAGGGAGTAGTTCCTCGGCATTCAGTATGTTATATTTATATTTATTTCATGATCGAATAATATTTTATCGTTAGATAAAATAACGTGTTAGTTAATTCAATCGAAATGTATAAGTGAGAATGTATGATGTATTTTTTTTTTAGGTAGTGCTACGAGTAACGCACAAGCAGGATCTGTCGCAAGTGCAATAAGTTCTGCATTTTCCGGTAGTATATTTCCTTCGAATAATCCAGACGGATTAAATCATCTCCAAGGAATTTCTGTTGGTACTGGAAGCTTTGCAGGAACTGGAAATATTCATCCGGGTTCCGATAAGTTTGGATTGAGTCATCAAATTTCTAGTGGAATTAAAGGAGGTCATAATAATCATAAATCTCAGTCACCGTGTTCTCAATGTGCACATAACAAAGAAAAATTGGATTATGATAATTATGACGAACAGCCTGAAGAAAAGGATGAGGAAACACACGGTGAAGAAGATGATTGCGACGATGGTCAATACAGACCTGAGCATCATTATAAGCATGACAAAAGTGGAGATGGTAAGGATAACGAAGAGGAAACAGTGCCGGGAGTACATAAAATAGGAAATACCGATACATACGATTACGATCAAGAAAATGATAAAGGTTCATACACACCGAGTGGTAACAAAGGACAGGGAAATAATAATTATGGTAACACTGGATTAACTGGAGCTAATAATCAGAATTTAAATAATAATAATTACGGTGATAATCAACATAGTACGAAGTATCCATTTGCACATACGAATGCTGGTACGTCGAAAGATTTTTCGCATCTTTCTATAAATCCGAGTGATTTCAATAAGAAGAAAGAGAATGATAATAAGAATTTAGGTACTCCTGGAATTGTTGCACCTACTTCAGGTGTTGGTAGTAATTATGGGAATACGAATAAAGGTCCATTTGGTAATAAAACACCAAGTCAAACGAATTTGGGAAGTGTAAGTGGTACTAATGTTGGTTGTTCTAAAACTGGATCTGGAGGAGGTTGTTCAACGAGTGAGACTGATTTAAATCAAGGTCCAGTTAAAATTGGTCAAACAGATTTGACACAAGCAACTAATGCACCGAGTTTCACCACAGGTGGAAATAAAGCTACTGCGGGATGCAATAGTTTATATGGAAATTGTGGTAATGGTAAAACAGATGGAACAGGACAATATCAATCTACGTCTGTAGGAAGTGGACAGAATTTACAGAATGGATACACTGGTGGTGTAAGTGGAGGAAATAAACCACAATCGTATGATCAAACACATACAGGCATACCGAGTAAAGGTAATTT
>NW_014569689.1:238105-267161 GCF_001313835.1 Polistes canadensis | reverse complement strand
CCAATTCCTAGTCAAACATATGGAGTCGGAGGTAGTGGACCTGGCCACGTTGGCATTGGAAGCACACCTTTCCCAACTCAAACGCATGGAACTTTTGGTAGTGGGTCTGGTAATATTGGTTTTGGAAATAAACCAAATTTGTATGATCAACAACATACAGGGCAACCGAATAATGGTAAATTACCAAGTGGATCTTCTGGTACCTTTGGTGCTGGATCTGGTAGCAAACCTGGTGCATCTTCCGCTCCTTGTGATGATGACGGAACACCTTTACAAAAGAACGTACCAATTTCTTCTGAAGCATTTGGAACAGCTAGTAGTGGCATTGGATTTAATGCTAACGGGCAATCTGGTTTTGGGAGTCAAAATTCTTATCAATTTAATACAGGAAATCCTTTCCTACATGGTGGACAAATTAATTCTAAACCAAACATATACCCAACTAGTTCACCTTTCTCAAACAGTCTCAGTACCACTGTTAAACCAATTGGTCATGGAAATCCTTTTCTAGATGGTACCATAACCCACACATTCGGATCTCAACATGGTAATAACGACAAGAATACCCTTGGGGTAATTCCAATTAAAAATAACGACGTGCCAAATAAGCCTATTGGTGTTGGTAATCCATTTTTATCAAACGGAAGTGGAGGTAGTTCTTCATTTGGTACCGGAATCCATCCTGGTATAAATATAGGAAACATTTCACCATCAACTGTTAAACCAATTGGACAAAACAATCCATTTTTTGGAACATCGAGTGGAAATTCAGTAAATAAATACCCTAGCGGAGTTGATAGCAACAAAAATACACCTTTTGGAAGTGGAACTTCTAATCCTTCTTCCTCCAACGATCAAAATTCAAATGTACAATTTCCAAAATCAAAAGAAATATCAGGAATACCAGGAGTAATAGGAATTTCATCTTCCGGAACTTATTCAAATACAAATCAAGGAGTTAAGGGTGGCCAACACCATAACCCAACATTAGGAAGTGTTGCAACAAGTAACGCAGGAGCTTTCAGTTCTGGATTCAATACACCTAATGCATACAATAATAATAATAATAATAATAATGCTGGTCACGGTACAGGTTCGTTGATAGGAACCGCTAATATTAAAAAACCTTCTTACACGCTTTTAAATTCTCCTGATACGTCATCGCAAACTAATGGCAATGGAAATTCCTTGTCCAATTCTTTGAACAATGGAAATAATCCAAATGGTCAATTTAATAATCAAATAGCAAATGCCGGAGCGCAATCATTTGCAGGTGCTAGTGCAGGTGCTAGTGCAGGAAGTTACGCTGGTTCTTTCAGCAGTTCTCAAGCATCCAGTTCGAGTTCCAGTTTTGCTAGCAGTAAATCTGGATCGTATTCAGTTAACGGAGGTTTGCTATTCTTATAATTTTTGTTTATATTAAACAATTATTATTATCTTTCTTATATTTTTCATTCGTATTTTACAGATCCGAATATTTTCCATCAGCTGGATGGAAATTGGCCGCCTTTCAACGTGGCTAGAAGTTTAGATGGAACCAATTCTGGATGGCCATCTTTAAATGCAGGATCCCAAGCTTCTGCATTTGCGAGCAGCAGCGCAGGAAGTTTGTATTTTTAAATTACATATTTATTAATTTACAATATTTTCTTGATTGCACATTAATTTCCTAATTTTATTTTTAGGTTGGTCAGGACCACAACCATTCGGTGTTAAAAGTAGATAAATTAAATGTTAAAGCATACAAATATGGAAGAAACCGAAACTGCAACTTTAAAGAGCAAACTATTATCGTTTAAGGTGGAGATTTTAATTAGCATAAGCAAAGAGCAAGAGATATAACGCTTGAAAAAATTATTAAATATATTTAAAATAATTTTCAATTGTGTGTTTGTGGAAAATAATATTGTTTTTTTTCGCCCAGATATATTTCGTTAACCTTGTTTACCGATACCTACACTTAACCTCAAAATTATTATTCTTCAAATGTCAGTACTACTAACTTTGATATGAAAAAGAAATTGACTTCATCGCATTACCATTACATTGTATAATAATGTGTTTTATTATCATATCAAGCACACACGTGAGTTCATTCATAAGTTTTAGAAATGAATGAATTCAAGATGAATGCATTCACGATCGATAATCATTGGTCGTAATCCACATGTGCCAAGCACGTGACACATTTTAGAACCAATCAGAGTGCCGCTTAGAGTTATTATTGGGGTGGGGGGAAGGTTGCATTGCAATTAAGATTATATTGATCGTTTCTAAATAAATGCAATAATTAATTTTGTTTATAACTTACCCGTTCGATTTGTTATTAACAAATTATATTATTAAAATCGTAATTGTTTGAAAGAAATATGATTTAAAAACATATTAAAAAATAGTGATGCGCATGATGATAAAATAAAAACTTCGCAATTGTATATACTTTAGGCGTTTAAAGGTATATTTCACAAATCGTATTTTCCTTTTACATGGTTGCTGATATTCTAACAGAAACAGAATTCGTAAAAACCTCGGAAAAACGATGGGTAGAAATATATAATATAACACAATATTGCAGAGAGCTTTTTAGGGCTCTTATTATTTTTATACACGGTGTGCATTTCACGTGAGACTATCGATTAAAAATTGTTATTCGATAAAATAGAACCATCTTCCTAGATAGAAAGGATTTTACATCCAACAAACATTTTACCAGTTCTTTAGAGTAATCTTTCTGTTTGTTCCTTTTTTCTTTTTCTTTTTTTTTTATCATTCTTTCATTATTTTTATTTAATATTTTTTCTTTTTCTGCTTCCCTTTCGTTAATTTCTTTCCCTTACACCATTTCCTCGATCTTCTTCTAATCATTTTCATGTTTTTTTTTTAAATGTTTCTTTTTTTATCTCGTGCTCGACACTTGTCTCCTTCTTTTGTTATCTACATTTACAACTATTCAGTACATAGAAGAGACAACGTTTGCGCACCACCTGTAAATATACATATCTTTATTTATTTATTTATTTATTTATTTATTCATTTATTTATTTAATCTTAACGTGTAAACAATTTGACAAAGTGCTTTTAACAAATGCGATTCCCTTTACTTATTTATTATTTTATTCCTTTCTCGTTCTTTAATAATTACTTCTTTTTTTTTCTTCTTTTTTTTGTTTTTGTTTTAATTATTATTATTTTGTCATCGTCGCGAGAGGAGGTCGAGGACACTTTTTTTTTTTTTTTTTTTTTTTTTCATTCATATCTTCTCGACCAAATTATTATTAATTAATATCACTTAAAAATCATCGCGTAATTCTTTACATTTAAGTTGAATGAACTGAACAATCTATTATTTTTCGCGTATACAAAGGAAAAAGATTGGATGAAATATGAAAAATTTATGGTGGATCAAAAGGGTCAATCAAAGGGTTAAAATAACAATTAGATAAAAAAACCAAAAATCAGGATCTGGGATAGGTCGTACAAGTATGCATGCAAGTATGCACGTTTGTATGTATGAATGTATGCATGTATATGTATATATATAATATATATATATATATATTTATATAATATATATAATAATGCCCTATTAAAACGGAAAGATTTTATTCGTCGAAATAGTTCAGAGTTCACTTTGGCAATGAGAGATAGTTTCATATACACGTATTTATCGCGCCATTTATTTTAATTAGATCATTTTATTGTGTGTGTGTGTGTGTGTGTGTGTTTTTTTTGTTCCTTTTTCTTTTTTCTTAATTTTTTTTCCTTTCCTTTATTTATTTTATCTATAGAACTGAGAACGATCGAAAGGAACCACACGATAGAAAGAGTCTTTCGTATTTTAACTTATAACAAACAAACAAACAAAAAAAAAAAGAAAAAAAAATCAACCTAACGCACACATACGTGTATTAATTTTCAATCGAGGTACTTAGGAGCGAAACTATACGAGTTTTATGGTATAAAAAAAAAGTTACTACGAGTATATAATATATAATAATAATTATAATAATAATAATAATAATAATAAAAATTATAATAATAATTATTATAAACATAATAATAAAATAATTATTATAAACATAATAATAATAATATTAATAATAATAATAATAATAATAATTCGAGTAACTGTCGTCAGGACGCAGTAGTTCCGTCAATAGCATCAACGACACAACGACGATTAATAATTATTAATAATTAATAGTCCTCTTCCTCTCTTTTTGTTTTTTTTTGTTGTTGTTGTTGTTTTTATTGATTATTATTTTCTTCCTTTCATTTGATTTATTTTATCCGTCATTATCACCATTTGGAATTTATCTTTTTATCAGACAACCACATAGATACATACACACGCGTTCAAATCACTGACTCACGCTACCACCACATATGCCCCAACACGAATTTTATTTTTCTTCTTTCCTTTATCTTCATATTCTTCTTTTTCTTTTTCATCTTCTTCTTCTTCTACCTCCTCCTCCTCTTCTTGGCTGTTGTTGTTATCGTTGTTGATTTTTTTAATAACATTTAACCCCCTTTCTACGTTCACCACACACACAAACGTAGAATAATAATTTAATAATTAATTTCCTTTTTTTTACGCACGCGCGCGTAGTCAATTTTATTATTTCAAATTGTCATTCATCGTTTTTTGTATGATATTACTTTTCTTTTCTTTTTTTTTTTGCCCTTTTTTTCTTATTTTTAAACTTCATTTATTTTCCTTACCCACCCCCCTTCACGTTAATTCGTTATATTACAATAATAATTTGCATCTTTCACGTGCGAGAACTAAACAACAACAATGACGAAAGAAAGAAAGAAATAAACCCCACCCCACCCTCCCCCCCCTTCATTTGCGATCTGACACGAACACAGGAAACTTTGTTTTTCCATTTCTTTTTTTTTTATTTCCCATTAAAGTCAGACGTATTTTTTTCGCTTAACTATATTGCACGATTTTTCTTGTCTTCGGTTTTTTTTTTATTCTTAAAACTTAGACAAAGAAGAAAAAGAGAGAAAGAGAAAGAGAAAGAAAGGGAGATAGATAAAGAGAGAGACAGAAAGAATGAGAGAGCAGCACCTCAGGGAAACGAAATAATTTTCTCATTTTTGTTTTTTTAGTCCAGCACAAACGTCTTGTTGAATGCAATGTCACAAGCAATAAGATCATTTTAAAAACAAAAAAACAATGTTCCCCCGTTTTTTAAGGGCTAACCACTAGAATCTAATTTATCTAGTTGTCATGAAAAGTTCGCTTCCCCCCTCCCCTCTTTTGTCCCACCACCCCAGCTCCTTTAAATCGTAACTCGTAACACCTCACAATATTATTTAAGATTAAAATAAGTAATGTCAGGCTGCATGGGGTTGACAAAAAAGTGTTATGGGGATTACAGTCACAGCACGATTATCATTACCTTAAGGTGTGCGAGACGACGAAGAGGGGGGAGACGGGAAACACAACAGGATTCGATCTTTTCTCGAGGGTGGGGTGGGGGGTTGAACGTGCGAGACGAGGAAAAGACACTTCCGACAATTATTCTTCATTATAGTTTCCTTTTTTTCTCGTCCAATGATAAGATCGTTAATAATCTGTTTAAATTCGTCATCGAAGAAAACGAGTTTTGTTTTTGTTATTTATTTTATTTTTTGTTTTTTGTTTTTTTTCTTTTTCTCAAAAGGAATAATACTCGAAGGTAAAGGGAAGAAAAATCGATCATCACGTTGCCTATACTTTATCTTCGAATTGATATGCATACGAGAGAGTTAGTGAAGAAAGAAAGAGAGAGAGAGAGAGAGAGAGAGAAAGAGAGAAAGAGAGAGAGAGAGAGAGAGAATGTCCCGTCAGTCCGAATGTTCTTTTTTCATTTTGTTATTAAGAACAATTCGAGTTATTATTTAAGTACACGCGTGTCGCGTACAGCACTGGGACGCCACTAGGACGTTGAACCGTACCAACTGTTCGCCGTAGCTTTGTTAGAAGGGTGATAGATATGAAATCCGGCTGCCGCGGCTGCCGCAGCTGCAGCTGGGTGATGATAAAACTGTGCTTGTTCACCGAGACCAGCTGAGGCGTACGCTGCCGCAGCATCGAGGGCACTCGGGTGAACTGTAGCCGAGTAAACTTGTGGTTTCAAAGGTAAAGGTTGGGCAGGTTCGTATTGGTGACGCAACACGGGTTCCCCATAGGCCGACGTGGTGTCGTACGAGCTGATCACGTTGACTGGGTGAAGTTGTTGTTGCTGTTGTTGCTGTTGCTGCTGTTGTTGTTGTTGCTGCTGTTGTTGCTGTTGCTGCTGCTGCGTTTGCTGTTGATGATGATGGTGGTGATGATGTTGTTGCTGTTGTTGTTTGTCGCGAGGGGATACCGATGACGGTGGAGTCATGGCTGAATGATAATCAACCGCGTAACCACCAGCCGTCGAATAGGACGATACTAAACTCGTGAAAGCATCGGTTCCGCAACTGTTACCACCTGTCGTAGCCTTTTGATTGTGTGTCGTTAAAACAAATTGATGTTCCCCGTAGGTACTCGAACCTTCGGAACCCGGGGGTGTCGGTAACGGCCCGTTCTGTCCAGTCTCACTTGCATAATAAGATCCACCCGACGAAGGTGTCCTCGCACCACCAGCCGACGTTATCCCATGAACGTTGGCACGTATAACGCTTTCTCGATTAGCGTAAAGTTGCCTAAGAAGAGCGGAAGCTGGTAATGGTGCAGTCGCCGATTGTTGTGGACTCAAATGACCAAGATGATGATGATGAGCACCTATCCATTGTATCGTACTTCTCTGTTGTTGTTGCTTCAACAAGGCATCCGTACTAAAATCTGTTGGTTGATGAAGACTCGGGGAATTGGATTTGTTCAATGCAGTACCAGGTAAATGTTTCGACATTGCTTGTTCCAAATCTTTAACCGATGTCCCAGCGGTTGTTCCAACACCACCAACGCTTCCAGGACCGGTATCGGTCCCGACATTGTTCTGACTACCTGGATTACTATTACCACCAACACCACCAACGTTTTCAACGATATCCGCCGTACCAGACCTAGCCGTTCCATCACCACTTCGTCTTGATTTAGGACTCGTCGCGCACAATACTTGTTCGTTAGTTGAAATCGAATTATTCGATGGGGTCGGACTCAAAGGATTGTTCCTCTCGTTGTTAGCCACTTTTTCAGTAACTTCCTCCTCCTCGTCCTCCTCGTTCGAACTACTTTCCTCCTCGTGCAGTTTACGTTTGTGTCGGCGCAACTTAACAACCAATGTACTGATATTTCCTATCGCTGCTTGCGGTTCTTGTTGCAATTGGGCCATGCTGTCGTGATGCCTGTTCCCTCTTTTCTCGCTCTCGGAACCTCTGGTATCCTCACGATCTTCCGGCGGGGAACGATGAGGATGTTCTTGATGCTGATTTGTCGGACCTCCGCGACTCCGTCCTTCTGAAATAATACGGAAGAATCTCTTTTCTATTTTTACATTGATTTTCTTATTTCGATATTTAGGTTTAACCCTTTCGTTACGATTCCATGCTTCAGCAATGGGAATATCGTTTCACATAGAAATTCGTTCGTTGTACGAATCCTATATGGGTCACTATTCTAAAATCTTTGATTGGTAACGAAAGGGTTAAATACGTTTTTTTATGTTTTTCTTTTTCTTTTTAATCGATTTAGTTTCGTTACACGATATCGATTTTTCTAACATCTAGTTGTTCGTGTGTATGTTACTTTTTTTTTTTTAATACAAAACAAAAAAATAAATAAATATTGAAAAAATTATTTGTTAATCATGCTAACGCCTAAATAATACGTATGTATCGATTTCTTTTTTTTTTTCCTTAACATGAGATACTCTATCAATTTCTCTCACGTGGATAATTATCGAAAACACACGTGAATAATATCTTTTTTTTTTTTCTTTTTGATCGAATGGTTTCTTTTTGCTTCTTTTTTTTTTTGTTGTTGTGCCAAAAAAGTATCAACGATTTATAAAAGTGTTTTTATTGATAATAATTAATTCGAGTTAATAAAGGTAAAGAAGGAACTTTTTTGTATTTCTATTTTCTTTTCTTTTTTTTTAAACTTTGTTTTTGCCATGACATTATTATGCTTACGAGAATCGAAAGATGAGGTAGAGAGTAAAAGACTTGTAAACGTAGTGTGATATAAATAATATATATTTTAAACACGGGCGAGCACCTTACAGGCGTTTCACGTGTGTTTCCGGATCGTTCGGAAGATCAGGACGACGGAGGTACCGTGGCATTCTAATTTTGACCATTATCAGACATTTCCTGCAAAGGAACAAAAGTTCGTTAGGGAAAGTAATCTCGATAATTCGCCGATTTGTCGCGACAAGTAAAAGAAAGAAAGAAAGAAAGAAAAAAAAAAATACAAATTTAATCTCTACGCACGCACGAATGTTTATTTTTATCATGATGTAATTCCACGTAAAAAAAAATATAAGGAAAAAATAATGGAAAAGAACAAGCTAATTTTGTATTATTGTCTATCGTAAACACTTTGTCCCAGCGCTAAGAAATGTCACTAAAAGATTATTATGTTTTTTACCTGTATCGAAATAATTAACGTTATTTTATGCACACGCGTCGAATGGGTTTTTGGTCGATAAATTTTCGAACCAAACACCTCGTATATTTTTTATGACATAAGAATTTGACATTGGAATTAAACATTGTTTTAAAAATAGAAAGGAGAAAAAAAAAACAACAACAACAACAACGATAGATTGCCTGTCTTTCTTAACGAACGATCAAATTTTTAATAATTCGATTGGGAAGACAAACAAACACAAATATACCTCCTCTGTCGGCATCAGGCGAACCATTTTCTGGATCATTTCCTGTCGCGTCCTCTCGTTTAACACCGGTAACACCGTCTTCCAGTTGACAACAATCCATTATTAAATTCTCGTATTCACGACCACTGTAATAACAAATTAATTGGGCATATATTTTAATTAGCTTATTATTTGTTTGAATTTGTGTGTGTAGATAGATTTAATTAATTATACATACCTTATTACATAATTAACACAAATGATGTTTTGTTCTTCAGCGTTTTTCGAATTACACACAACGGTCGCGCACGTTTGCAACCACGTGTAACCACCGCTTTTGTTCATTAATCGATAATAATGCGTCAATACTTGTCCTTTGTGGATTACTAAAATTGAAACAACAACAAAATTCGTAAGAATCAATTCAATAAATAATAGATTCATTCAAAAACACAACATTTTTCTGACTCACGATCTATATGTGATTTTCTAAGACGATTCGCATCCTCGCCATGACACAGGGTGTACAAATTTTTACCCGTTAATTCATCGGCTGTATAATCCAATAATTCAGATACCCTGTAATTCAAACATCGACAAGTATTTTTACAATTGATTAGAATTATTTAATAATAACAGATGACAATGGGGCTATAAAGGGAATCAGATAACATCTTCAAACCTTTCCTAACCTAAATCTTATATACAGGAATTTAATTATTTATTAATTATTACCCTACAAAAATAGGCAACCTTTTATACACCATTGATAATAATGCTCGCGAGCACCATCTATTGGAAAGAAAATTATCAAGTCCCATAGGTAACAGGATATTTTCAAATTTAACGACGGTTGCTTTTCTCTTTTGTATGAACATAAAACTGCTGACAGATGGCGCTAGTAAGCAATTTAATCAATGGCGTGTAAAGGGTTGAATATTTTAATATCCAACAAATGCTTATTTGCATAAAATTTAAATAATTAAAGCCGAATAAATAAATATAAAGGATCGATAATAATTCAATTAAGTCAAGCAACAAACTAATCAATCAAATATTCTATTAGCATGAAAATATTATTCCCGAGAAGAATATTGTACGAGGTAATTGATATTCTATTAAAAAAATATAGGACGACATTTAGGACATCGGGCTGAGACACTTACTTTGGTTCGCAATGTGCTATCCGAAAATCAAAATTGATACGAGTGACAAACATGTCAGTCTCCAATCGGATTTCGTGTACACTCGGTGGCGGAAGTGCAATAGCCAAGCCGACCATACCCATCAATGGCGGTGCTGTCTTTCTCGTATGACTAAACGTGTACTGTGGTCTCAAACGACACAACAGTAGGACGACCTATATTTCATAAAATCAATTACAAAAGGGACACCAATAAAAAACAAGTAACCCAATTGTACCTAAACAATTGAACTTACCCTATAACCCGAAGATTTAAAATGGCAACCCCTTTTCGTTAACGAGGACTTCATTCTCACGCAAAATGCACGATCGTAACCTTTGTAAAGACCACTA
This sequence comes from Polistes canadensis, assembly GCF_001313835.1. Classification (NCBI taxonomy): domain Eukaryota; kingdom Metazoa; phylum Arthropoda; class Insecta; order Hymenoptera; family Vespidae; genus Polistes; species Polistes canadensis. Next base: position 256,823 of record NW_014569689.1, on the reverse strand, counting down.
GCTGATAACGACATCAACGAAGACACTGTAAATAAGATAAATCCAAAAACAAAGAACTATTAGATTTATTAAACAATTATAAATATTTCATTAATTAGAAATAAAACTTATATACCGTCAGGATTAGCTGTCGAGGATGAGCCATGTTCTTCCGAAGCGGCACTGCTCGGAGAAGCTAGACCGGAACTAGAGGAATGTGGACCGGAAGAGGTAGCGGACGAAGCCAATCCCAATCCCAATTGTTCAGCGACCTCGGCGTGGTCTTGCTGATGCACGTAATCGAAAACGCTCGATCCCGTCATTTCTACCTGAAATTCGTATAATAAAACTTTAACATTTATTCTTACGATTAACCTTGCGAATATAATAATTATAATATATTAAACTAATCAGAAATATGTGTGTTTAAGTCTTAGGTTAGAATAATGATTTATATACATATAACATACTTCCTCGAATAACTATACCTCTATAATACATAGGTGGATAGATAGAGAAAAAGAAAGAGAAAAAGAAAGAGAGGCGTACATATACACACATATACATAGACAAGACTTTATTTGTATTCTATAAACGAAGTTGGATGATGACGCGCGTAAGCCCAACGTCTATCGGTCACGCTTATTTTCTCGGTATTAAAATGTACGTAAGTACGATAGGTACGATAAGTGCATCGGGAAAACGAATAATAACAATTTGACCGTTCGTTATTTCTTTCATTCTTTCATTCTTTTTTTCTATCTATCCATCGCGTTCCTTCGTATCACCAACGTTCCTAGTCTCCACATACTCCGCCATTTTTGATAGCCCCCATTTAGCAAAGAAAGACTATCATATATATATATATATATACAGTTGATCTGAAAGGATAGTAAGAAAAAAGAAAGAGTTTTCAGAGTACATCTGTGTCCTGGTATCACATCCGATGAACCACCCTTGAATCTTACCAAGTCAAATAATACATTTTGGTAGACACCGTGGCTAGTTTTCTGTTAGAATAAGGAAATAAAATGACTATGGAAATAAAGAAAGTAAGAAGAAGAAGAGGAAGAAACAGAAGACATAAAGAAAGGTTCGGTCTTCTTGATGGCGGCAGCCATGTTTCTAGCTGCCACCGGTTTCCCGAATCCTCGAAACACCCTATTGATTGCTCCGCGAGAGTCTCTCGTAGAATCGAGCTGGTACACCGGTCACCTCCCTCACCTACCCCCGCCATATCCCTCTTTCTCGCCTTCCCTCACCTCCTCCTCCTCCTCCTCCTCCTCCTCCTACTACTCTTCCTTCTCTTTACTTCTCTCTCTCTCTCTCGCAATGGCTCCCTCTTGCTGCTGCTGCTGCTGCTGCTGCTGCTCTAACTCTCTCTCTCTCTCTCTCTCTCTCTCTCTTTTTCTCTCTCTCTCTCTGTGTTCCCCATCCACTCTACTACTACCTTCACGAGCTCGGAGCATTAGGAATGGCGAACACGCCGCCGTGCAGAGGCTACGTGAGCCGCATGCGACCACCTCCACCTCCATCCACCCATCCTTCCCTCGTCTATGTCATGCCTGGTGCCAACCAGTATGGCCGCCAACTCATACAACCTTCTCCTCTTTTCCCCCTTGACCTCTCCTCCTTATCCTTTTCTTCCACGCTATCAACTTTTCTCTCTCTTTCTTTCTTTCTTTCTTTCTTTCTGTCTGTCTGTCTATCTATCTATCTGTCTTTTTCTTTTTTCCGACAGTACTCTTTCCTTCTTATTCTACTTCTACTTCTTCTTCTTTTTCTTTTTCTTTATCTTTTACCTTCTACCTTCTACCTTCGTCCTGCAGGTACCCATCATTTGCGTGTTTTCCCTTCTTTATCCTCCTCCTCCTCCTCCTCCTCCTCCTCCTCTTCGTAGTCGTCGTCTTTGGCTTTCCTTCGTCACTTCCATGCTACTATTTTTGCCTTTCCGCTAATGTCCACCCATGTACGTACGTATGTCCCTCAGTTTCCTTTTTCTTTTCTTTTACTTTTTCTTTTGTTCCATTCATTTTGTTATTTTGTTGTCTTCTTATTCTTTAACTATACCGTCTTACTTTATTTTCTCCCTTTTTTCTTCACCACTCGCGAATTTTATATTCCTTTTCAGTTTACCCTATCCTTCCCTCGTCCCTGCCAACCCTTGTCCCTCACGTTCCGTCCCTTTTCATTTTCAAGGAAGAAGGAGAGTCAAGTGGGAGGATGGGGAGGGAACAGCAGCAACAGCAGCAGCAGCAATGACGTTGTTTAAAAATTTTTAGGAAATAGGAGTGGATACATGGTAAAGGTTATTTCTCACCTGTGAAAGACCTAGGTAGATCGAAACGGTCTCGGATATGTACAGGAACCTTCCATCAGCTGCAACCGCCATCGCGAAACCATCCAATGACTGTAAAGAAACGTTAAAATGCATAATTTATTTCACTATCCTATCTGTTCTATCGTTTTTTTTTTTGTTATTATCATCGTTCGGTTGGAGAAAAAAAAAAACAATTTACGTACCTGTAATATATGGGTACCCTGGTGTACCTCGAAATGATCTACCGCCGCGTTAGCTGCCGACCTAACGCGATTTGTACCTAAGAACAACAACAAAAAATGTTTCATTATTATCAATTAACGTTTTGGGGATAAACCATTATATTATTTAAATCTAAAATTTAAAAATTTTCCAACCCCCTCCCCTCGCCCACCACGAGTTTCGCATTAACTTTCAAACGAATTTCTTATAACGTCTCACATTTTCTTTTTATTATTATTATTATTATACAACTTATTTAATTTATTCCGCTCGGTTTTTTATGCTAAATCTGTCGTAGCATTGAGGAATATCTATCGAAGATAGTATTATTTCTTTTTTATTATTCGAAGACAAAGACAAGTATCTAGCAATTGTATAATTTATTCCATTGTTTAATCAACAACATTTCTGATAAAAATGTTTCCTTAGAAACATAAAATTAAGTAAAATTGACAGGAAATGTATGAGAATTTCAGTGATATTGAAGATATAAAATATAGATGGAACTAGTATAAATCTAATAAATGATTAATGAAAAATGTATTGAATAAATTGTTGTAGATGTAGAGATCGATTGACCATAGCGTTGAAAGGTATCTTGAGTTTATTTGGGCTGGTGTGAGTCACAATCTCCACCCCATCCATCCGGTTTAACCATGCCGGCACCGACGACCCCTTTTCGCCTTTCGTCTCCCCTCGTTTAACAAACAAGACGAGCTCCTTCTTACGGTAATAATAATCCTACCCTCCCTGGTTTCCCTTAATGAAAGACTTAGAAGACTCGATCAAACTCGTGCGCGAAACGCTTAATCTGCTAAGTCCATCGGGATGAGGCTTGGTTTCGCTTGGTTTGGCTGCCCGTCGGACTGACCTAACCTCACTTCGGGCTTTTCCGTCAACAAGTTAATTCCAATATTTTTCTGGCATACATGGACTGTCTGCCTGCCTGCCTGCCTGCCTGCCTGCTTGGTTGATGGTGTTTTCTATGATAATCCAACTGGATTTCTACATTGACGAACACCTTTGTTCTTCTCGTTATATTTTCAGAAAATATCCGCCATATTTGTCCCCCGATCACGTGTTCGCCAATCAATGAATAGAATTTGTTGTTATTATTATAATTCGATCAAATTTGTTAATTCTACATCGTTAGGTAGTGTTGAAAAGAAAAACGACAGGGGTGGGGAAGGGGAGGTTAGAAGTTTTTAATGTTTACGAATAAAAAAGGAATGATTTATATTAATAATATGCTAATGTATCTTGAACAACAGCCAAAAAAAAAATATATATATATATAAAAGAAAGCAATAGGGTTTACTTTGGTTTAACTCACATTTATCACTTACTAATTTCGAAAGTTAACGCTGGTTATACCGGAATCTACGTGTTCTCGGTCGGACAGCTGACCCCTCCATAAATCTTTCGGCCGGTTGTCCCACCCCTGCCATTCTCCGTTATCACAATATTTTGATAAATATCTCATACACGTTCCGTATACTTTTCTCGCCTCGTAACTCGGCGATATTTATTTGAAGAAAGTAGAAAAATATCTAAAGGACAAGGGACTTCTTTTCTATTTTCTTCCTCAACTTTTTTTTCCTATCTCCTTTTCTGTGATCTCTTTCAGTATATTAAAAGATATTTTATATCATTTCGCGTTCTTAGATATAATATAATACAAACAAAATATTTCCAAACTGAATTGAACGAATTTCTCTCTCGGACAAATCCAATTCGAAAAACAAATTAATTATTGTTTCCTTTTTATTTGAACAAAACACGAAAATAATGTAATAATAAAAAAGAATTACGATTAAATCTCGAAATGAAAAATTCAATTCTTAGAGAGAAAACAACAGCAACAAAAAAAAAAAAAAAGAAAAAGAAAATCAAATCGATGGAAAAGACAATTTTGTTATTAGACATTTTTATTGTCCTAAACGTCGTAATAACGCATAAAAGGAAAGAGAAAAGATTCTTCGTATAAAGGGGGAGGGGGTTGGTTGGGAAATTCAGAGGATCACCGTAGAGAAGAGAAAAGGTAGAGAAGGAACACGGGGATGGGGGTGGGTAGGTGGTGGTTGGGACGATAGTAACCGAGAAGAACATAACGTAACGCCGTACCCTCTTTTGTTCGGGCTCCAGGGAGCAGGATTTAATGAAAAATGGCCGAATTTGTTACATTTCCCGGTAGTGATCCTCTATTTCTAGAGGGAATCGAGCAGACGCATAAGGTCGTACGTGCTAAACGATCATTTGTCCTCTTCATTCGTCATTCTACCATTTAACACACTCGATGGAAACCAATTACAAAATTAATATCTATCTTAAATGATTCGAATATGATTACGATTGTCGAATCGTATAGATAAATAATTTCATTTAAATTAATCCATCATGTATTTATAAATATGATAAAAGTATTCATTTAGTGTATGGGTGTGTGTGTTTTTGTGTGCATCTATAATCAAAGAAATCAGCATTTGCACCCTCCGTCTGTCTCAGTTACAATCAACCCAAGTAAAACAAATAAAATCATGGTCGATTAAAATACATTCCCCTACTTAATACTTTACAAATCACAATTTCGAATATTAATTCATTTACATCGGATAAATCAATTCCTATGGTTTTATAATTCTCGACAATCTTACAATCAGCATACCGTTTCAATCCCGTTGCAATTCTACAACGATGAAATACTTAATTATCACATTCTATCTAACCACAACCAGACCGAAAAAGAGAGAGACAGAGAGACAGAAAGAGTCACCAAAAAGTTCAACGTCACGAAACTAAACATTTTTTTTAGGCTGAACAAGCGGAATGAATGGTAAAAGACGCAATGAACAAAAGGGTCCAGAACAAAAGTTCGGAGAAAGATGAAGAAGAAAAAGAAAAAGAAGAAGAAGAACAACAAGACACAGGAGAAGAGTACCACGGGAAAAAAAAAAGAAAAAAGAAAAAAGAAAAGAAAGAAGCATAAAACTAAATCGGCAGACGTGTCTAGAAATCTTTAACGCATTTTGCTTCGTTAAGTCGAGAGGTCTTTTTTCAACGCTCTGCCACTGACATACCCTCCTCTCACCCTACGGTAGGGTGGAAACTCGCGAAGGGTGTTGTACAAGTAAAACTGTTCAAGTATATATATATATGTATGTATGTGTCAGAAATAGTGATAGAGAGAGAGAGAGAGAGAGAGAGAGAGAGGTATAGAATAAGGCCGCGAACTGGATTTAGTTTGACGAGAAGTTGTGGCAGCGATGCCCGGATGGCGCCTAACTCAATTTCGTTAGTTTAGTTACATTGGCGGCTGGTAACGCGAGGAGCCCAGCATAGGGGATGCTGTGATTAGATTTCCATGTGGGTAGTAGTACGCACTACCTAAGCCTTTATACGTACTAGCTACGATGTTACATACTCTACGACTTCGTATTTCCAATTCCCACCCACCCCCTCCCGCCCCTCCTTCTCTTCTCTTCTGTTCTCTTCTCTTCAGTTTCATCCCTTCCACCATCACCACCACCACCTCCACCAATTCTATCCCTCTCTATCTTTATCTCTATCTCTATCCTTCTTCTTCTTCTTCTTCTTCTTTTGCCACCGCATTTGCCACCTTCAACATCGACCACAAATATTAACTCGACCTACCCTCTTAAAGTACCCCTTCGATCGATCTCTCTCTCTCTCTCACTCACTCACTTACTCAGTCTCTTGCTCGCTCTGATACTCGAGAATTTTCTCTTTACTTTTATTTTATTTTCTTTAGTTTTATGTACGAGTTTTTTTTTTTTTTGGAATTTTCTAATATAACAGATTTTTTTTTTTGGGGGGGGGGAGATAGAAATTATTTATCAAAGAGATATCTGATATTACTTGAGCAGGTTTGACGAGATTAATTTTATTTAATTTGATATTTAATATTTGTTATATTGTATATATATTATAAATCTTACGAATCTTTGATATATTTCTTAGAAGAAATTATTCGATTTCAAAATAAGTATACTTAAATCTATGGGGGATGATATATTATCGAACTTTAAATTTCAAATATGATGGATAACATCGAAGTTAACGTTTCCCCTATATATATATATATATACATTTTTACAAAATAAAAGCTCAATCTTCTGTGAATTGTCGTTGAAGCGTAAAAAATAGAAAAAGAAACAGCGCGTTCTAATAGAAAAGAAAAAAAAAGCAGCAGCAAATGCCATAAGCAAGCCAAGCCAAGTCATGGCAAGTAAAAGCTAACAGAAGCAAGCAAGCAAGCTGGCAGAAAGTTAGGTATAGCAATAGATGCTGTATCGAGATATCCTTTATAAGAAAAGAGTGAGAGTTAGGTAGACAGAGGCCCGTTAGAAAAGAAGATTCGCAGATACATAGTAATAGAGAATTGTCCGGCGATAATCGAACGATAACATCGGTCTTCGCCTTTCTTCATTTTCGTGGTTCATTTAACGAAAATGGAAGTGGCCCCTCCCCCCTACCATCACCCGTTGGAAATAGCTACGTTACTGAACTACTATCCTCTTTTTCGGTTCAGATAAAACTGCACACCGTTCGAATAATACGACCAAGAAAGACAGACAAAAAAACAGAATCCTATTTCACCTTACCCCCCTTTTCTCTTATTCTATTTTTAATCTTTATTTTGTTAATCAACGAAAATAGAAAAGAAATGAACATCTATCCTTCGGATATTCTTGGATATAAAAGAAACTGATGTGTGTATTTATGTACGCATTTAAGAAGTTATACTTTTTTAGCGTATTAAAACGAATATAAACTTCATAACCTCAAAAATAACTTCAATTTGCCCGCGCATTTTAAATATCGACAACTTCGTGGTGTAGATTTTTCGGTTGCACCTAACTTCACTTTCCAAAACGCGCCAAAAGAAGGAAGTATAACTTCAAAAACAGACTCTTGTTATATAATAAAAATAAGAAATGATAAAAGAGTAATAAAATAAAATGAAAATGACAAAAAAAAGAAGAAGTAAGAGAAAAAAAATTGAGAACGTTGATTCTCGCTTGTGACACAGAAATCGAGTTAATCGAACGCTTCCCAGAACGATCCCCCGGACTGTCAGAGTGTGGCAGACGCGAGACACGTGTCTACTACAAAGACGTGCTACGAAAAAAGAAAGAAACAGAAAGAGAGAAAGAATAACTATCGTCTATAACAAAATTATAACGCGGTTGACTTATTTTCCAAGTCGCGTTCCCAGTAGAGAAATTTTCGTAATTCCATCAGTGTATATCTCTGGTACACTATAGAGACCCCTTAGTTTTCGATCCCCGTTAACTTTTAGTCGGTCGACCTATTCTAGGATCTTTGACAGATCCATCAAAAATATATCAACGACAGATATAATAAATCTAATCGATTATATAAAGTATTACACATACGCGTCAAGAACAATGATAAATTTATGAACGTATAGAAATTGATCTCTGTCTCTCTGTTTCTCTTTCTATTTTTATGTTTATGTTATGAAAATTGTGACATAATATAATTTTTAGATAATTGACAAATCCTGTACCTTTAACAGTTTTGTTAGGTGGTGGTCCATCACGACTCCATGGGGGATCACCATGACCCGAGAAGTCTCGGAGTTTGAGGTAAGAGATGGTAAGCCTTATAATGGAGGCTTTGTCCAATTGCGAGGTAATGGCCGCCGGCAAAGGTAACATCTTTGCTAGCTCGTAGAATTCAAAGTTTTCCTTACCCCGTCTCGATCTTGCTGCATCTCGGCTTTTCTCTTTACGCAACTCCAGTATACTGTAATCAAAATGATATATTCTTAATATCGATTAATCTAACAAAACTCTATTACAAATTTCTAGACTCTGTTTTTATCTCATTGTTTATTTATAATTTTTCTTCCCCCCTCMCCCCCCCCCCCTTTTTTAATCATCCTGCATTAAACCTAAAGATTCTTACTAAAGGATTGTGATTAGAATCTAATCAGGTTAATCATAAAAATTTGTTTTACGTTAACTATGATGATTGATTAGGGATCAAAATATATACGAATCGAAAGATAATATTCATATAGTTAGTTAAATGAATATTTTATTTATATAAATTGTCCAATAAATGAATGCGATATTTTTCGAATAAATCAACTGGATATATAAATTGCACGAACTTATTGGATATAACTTAATGATCATTAATATAATAAATGATTTGTTTGTCATCATATTATTTCATATTTTGTTTGTACTTTTGTTGTGTTTGATGTTTAACGTTAACCAGTGATGCATCACCTGGGGATCAAAATTATTGGAGAAATAGGTAACTAATAAGAAGAGGCGTGGCTGTAGAATTTCAGGGATGCCACGGTGATCTGGCAATACGCGGTAAAGCGGCTACCGCTTAAGCAGCATACATTATTCAAGCGCTATCAAGCCCGTGTTTGCTGACAAGCCAGTGAATGTGGCCGAGTGAATACCACCGTAACGTAACCACGCCCCTCTAGACGGCCCCTTGATACCGATTTTACGTTTTAACTGGCCAATGAACGATCTTTACGTGGACACTATATCTATATTTATTCTGTTTCATTCAAACATTTAATTTATTCATATTATTATTAACGAACGGAAAACAAAAGTACTCAATTTTGACTAACTTAACTTACTTATTTGGATACTTTCTTAAGTTCACGGTACGTTTACCAAATAAAATGAAGACTAATCCGAGAAAAACTAAAAAGTGTGTGCAATTAAATGGTCCACCGTTTCAACTTAAGAAGGGTTGAAAACGAGAATGGGCATTTTATTAGACCGCTATTGCGCTTAACGACTGTAAAATGACAATCCTTTATCTTTCTCTTTTGCTCTTACCCCTAATAAAGAAAGAAAGAAAGAAAGAAAGAGGAAGAGGGGAACGTGCAAATACCGCCAAGCTGTGGTAACCCATTATTTTCATCTTTGTCGCGGGAGTCAAAGGTCGTAAAAAGTCGAGTCCTTTAGACCGAGGGGTAAGTTTGTTCCTTCGGCGCGAGCCATTGGCTTCGGTGTAGTTTTGTTTTTGGATTTTATAAACGCACTTCCAAATCCCTCGAGTTTAAAGAAGTAGTAGTAGTAGTAGTAATAGTAGTAGGACAAGAATCTTTTCCCCAAAGGGATAATGACAGTCCCTTTTTCTTAAAGTAACGTTAACTCTACCTGCTGATCTTAACCGATTTATATCTAAATTTGTTGTGTTAAACACAACAGTAACACTTTTCCAAAAAGAAAAGAAAAAAAAAAGTATAGAACATTTTTTTTGTTCTCAATACTTATCAGAAATTTTTTTTTCCTTAACTACAGTGCTACTGTTTTATTTATCAAATTTGTCCGGAATAACGATCACTGGCAACGGTAGACGGATCAAAGACCGATTACACGAGGAGCCACCTTTTCGTTGCTGATTGTGCAAAGATAAAAGGATTGGGTAGAGGGTGGATTTTCTTTGGGTGGTGGACATAAGAGCAGAAAGGCCGTTCGTTCATTCGTTCTTTCGTTCGTTCCTAGTTTATCGTCCCTTCGTTTTCTTACGATCCTTCACGAGTTAGGTCCATCTCCCCAGAGGTACGATACGAGTAGGCAGAAAAGGAACCGTTGCTTCTGTTCTCTCTTTCGTAGCTGCTGTTTCTATTCCTCCTGCTGTTGCTACTGCTGTTGCTGTTGATGCTGTTGATGGTGTTCTATAGCTGGTCTTATATAAAGAGAGAAAAAGATAGATAGAAGCATCTCGTTCGCACGAACGAGCCCCCGCACACACTATTGGGTTGGTTGGTTGGTTGGTTGGTGGTGGCTCCAGACGTGTGAAAATAAAATTACGCCCAACTTTCGGCCAAATTGGTTGAAATTGGGCGGCAGTCGAGCACAAGGCCCTACCGGGAGTCCCTCGGGGTAAAGAGATAGAAGTCTCTCGCGGAACCGATCGTTCTCTTCTTCTCTTTCCACATTTTATTTCTTTCTTTCTTTTCTTTTCTTTTCTTTTTTCTTTCCTTCCTTCCTTCTTTCTTCTTGCTTCTTCCAACGTTTTCTTTATTCCTCTTTATGGACCCCTTCTTACAACATTCCCACACCCATACCTTTTCGTCTTTTATTTTGTTTTCTTCTTTTTTGGCCTCTCTACCCTTCTTGCAACGTGTTCCAACATCTACTTAGGCCTCTCTGCCAAGAGATACGATGGGTCAAGGAAACGACAGCTACTACTACTACTACTACTACTACTAGACTACTGAGTGCAAGAGAGTGTCAAGTGGCTGACATTAATAATTCTCAATGAAACGATACGAGATTAGAGCTGATGGATCGTACTCCTCAGTGGTTTTTCTTTTTTACATTTCTTTGTTTTATTTTTACTTGCTTGCTTACTTTGATCTATCATTCCCCCATCATTCCCACCATGTTTCCCCATTTCGTATTTCATCTTCTTCTATTATCTTACAAGCCTAAATCTCGATCTGTTCGAATCGTCCCACTTGTACTTTTTGTGAAAGCCTTCTCAGAACGATAAAAATAGCATGAAAGAAAGAAAAGGAATGGTAAGGTAAGGAAGAAGGTTAGAAAATAGGAACATCGAATGCTCGCGGAAATTATAATGCGCATCGTGGCACCGGCTCGTCGGACTAATTCAATTAAACAATTCATTTGCCGGTCTGGAGCACCACCTGAGGGCATGTCCCATTCCGTCCGTGGCTTCGTGCCGTGGCTCCGTTCCTCCGTTTGGACGACTTTCTGTGTTAGTCGATATGGTGGAGGCAGAAACGTGAGTTGGAGAAGGACCAAAGCTTGCTTGCTTGCTTGCTTGCCTGCCTTTCCTTTCCTTGCTTTTGCCTTCTCTTCACTTCTCTTTCCTACTCTTACCATTCCCACCCTGTTTTCCCTTGAGAGTCGTAGCCTCGCGCTACAATACAATGCTCCTAATGTTACGGGCTCCAGTTTCGACATAATTTTCTTTCGCGGCGGCCCTTTCGGCTATCAGATGCCTAAGCTTTTGTAGCACTTTGACAAAAGGAAACGTCATTTCCGGTGACCGCTCGATAACGAGAGCTACGTCGTATATATTGGCCAGGGGTGGAAGAGGGAGAAGGGTTGCGGGGTGGGTGGTGAGTAGTAGAAAATTTACCATCCTTTAATCATACTTCTCTTCTATTCCGAAAAATATATTGCTAGAGTTTATACTAATTTTTGATAGACAAGTTTTCGGTTTTCATGACATAGGAAATTGACCAACCCACTTTTCTTCGATATCAATACAATCATTTTTCTAATCATTGATCAAAATATATATTTCGAAAAATACCTCGAATTGTGGTTGCCTGATTTTTGGTGTAACAACGAGTTTTTCTCGACAAAGATGATTATTTAGTATCGTAGAAAAATATGAAACGTTTGTAGGATATTTTGTACGTACATTGGTAGGAAATGACAACATACAACAGAACACTGTTCGTCATAACGATCACACATATACATATATATATATATATATATTTTGATAAACCCGACGTATCGAACTGTCCGCACCTATATTTCAAATTCAGCTTTCATTCCGTTTTATGAATAATTCATGATACGTTTCTTCCTTCAAATGGACCAAAGTATGGCCTACGGTTTGATTCATGACACAACGGTTGACGATCGTGTCGAGGCTTAAGAAGTCTCTCTTTCTCTATCAAAGAGAAAACGTAGCCTTCTGCCCGTTAGTTACATCGTACGATTGCATAAGTCGCTTGCAAATCTCCTACATAATTTATTACTCCAATCGAAACTATAATACTAATATTCAAAATAAAAAAGCATCCTTTTTAACCCGTCTCCAACTCCTCCTCCTCCTCACAAAAATCCTCCCTAGACAATTACAAATATTAAATCAAATCTAAAAATAAGATCATTTCGTGAGAGAACAAAAACACACAGCTGTGGTGGTGGTATCTCTTATTCCCATTTTGTTTTCATTCTTTTCGACGATTTTACAAAACAACATTTCCAAGAACCGGGATATTATTTTCTTAGAAAACGTAGTAGAAGAATCTGAATGAACTTAAACAAACGTATCTCTCCTACAAGATTAAAGAGTTTTGTTAAAACTATTCGAGATGACTACAACATCCGCTGATAAAAATCATCCAGGTATAGAAGAAGTATACGTTTAGGATATTACCAGACTGCAGTGAAGGAATAGAGGAAAAGGAACAAGACGTATGGCTGTTTGTGGACATATATACTGGGTACGTAAGAGGGTACAGAAGGGATGGAAGGGTGGGAGGGAGAGGAGGAGGTAAAAAGATGAAAGAAAGATCGAAAGAGAGAAATAAAAAGAAAAAAAAAAGAAGAAGAAGAAGAAACGAAAGAGGAAAGAAAAAGGATAGAGGGATAGAGTGGAAGGGAAGTTGCTTCTTGATGATGCGCAGATAAGGGAGGGTTTAAAGTCTACGTGATGAGTTTCTCGATGTGTCCGAGCGGAGGTCGAGCCTGAGAACTTTTGGTAAACGCACTCCGCTAACTCTTCAGAATGGAACGGAACGGAAAGGACACACTGAACGAGTCGCAATTTTCTTTAGAAATGAATACTACTTTTGCATTTAACGCGACACAAACGAAGAAAGGTCAATGTTCAACGAAGGAAGATAGATAAATGTAGAAATTGGTTAGATTGTTAATATGATTTGGATCGATTTCTATTACTTGAAAATGTTGGGGAGAAGGGGGGGGGCAAAGGAAAAAGAAAAGAAACACTTTTTTTCCGATCCTACAAAACTTCTTCTTCTTTTTCTTCTTCTTAGGACTTTAATAAGGAATAAAGTTTTCCAACTGGGAGGTAGGTAGCTACTAGTAGTCCTCTTGGAAATCAGATGAGCTTAATCCCACCAACCGTGTTGGTCTCTTACAACTTTTAACTTAATAAGGCAAATGAGATACCTGCTATTTCAATTTGGGTAAAAATCTTTCCCCGATTTTCTTGGCCTCGTTTTTTAACCGTTTGATCTTTTACTTCTTCGAGAAAGAAACAGAGAGAGAGTATGGTATTTTTTTTTTTTTCGGTTCATCTTCTCATGATTATTAGGCGTCGTATATTTTTGTTAAATGTATTATCGAAATCTTTTTACTTAGAAAATGATTACCTTCCATGAGAAAAAGTCTATTGTACGATACGATATTAAAGGTAGGTGGAAGAAAAGGAGGTGTGGGAGGTGGGGGAGGATCAATGCTATGTGCTCGAAGTTGTTGGGAAGAAAGCAGAGGAGAGGTCTTCCAAGGGTCTCACGTGCACGTCTCGTATCCGGACATTCTCATGTCTTAACTTCCGGGAACGTGAGCCAGGCAACGCACCAACTACACCACGGCGACACCTTCTACCAATGGCTTCACTCGTACACCTAACTGCGGTCACTGATCTTCGACTGGCCATTCCTATCATTCAATGACTACCTTCCTTTTTATTCTATCCATTATCGTTAACATAATAGAAAAGAGTAATCTATTTTATTGAATTATTTTCTTGACTATCAATCGCGAATAAAACTCAACAATACGAAGATTATTTTTGCACGATTCTTGTATTATTCATCGAATTAATTTATCATCTTAATATCAAATAATTTATTGACTTGTTGAATGATTTAATTGTACACATTAGTGAGATACTTGAACAAAAAAAAAATTAATATGATAATTGATGACTCTACTTTATCGGATTATTCATTTTTATGATCTAAACATTTCTAATCTAAACAGATTCTAATTTTATGATTAAACAAAGATCCAAACGAGAGTACTTTTTTTGGATTTCTTACGATACTTTTGTCTACAATATATATATTATTCGAACTCGATATAAGATTCTAGGTAATGTATCAAGTGTGTAAAAGAAAATTGAGGAAACACCCTAACGGTAGTAGTAGTAGGAGTCCGAAGGATGGGAAAGTAAGTAGTTAACAGAAGATAGAAAAGAAAAAGAAGGAGGTAAAGGTAGCCGTCGTTGACGGCTCCCCGGGTTGCCCCGTCAGCATCAGCGTTCTTCCGATCGCATTGAGTTTATTGCCATGGCGTGACGTACTCATCTGCACCATCAGTTTACCACCCCTAGAAAGTCTTATATCCAGTACCGTCACCGTTACCGTCACCGTCACCGTCACCGTCACACCGTCACAACGACCACCATAGTTTCGCCAACACCACCACCACTACCAACCAACCAACGTCTCCTCCACCATCGGTACTACCAGCCCTACCGCTACCCATCACCATTCCCATTATCCACTCACTGTGACAGAGCTCTCGTGGGACTTCAGATACCCCCGACGTACTATCACGTTCTCTCGCCTGATTTCGTAGGGGCCGCTAAAATTGTCGATCTCGAGAATAGAGGACGAAAAAAAAAAAAGGTTTGCTATTAGAGTACCTGAGTAATTCGGAAGAATCCCTGCAACTCTAACCGGATTACCCTTGCACGATTTATTCTGATAGTTTATTAATCCCTCCCTATAGGAGAGACATTAATCGTCATACTTATATAAAATTCTTAATAGTTTAACATTTTTCAAGTATGAAACCTTAATAGTTGGCTTATTGATTCTAATTTTCATTGTGATCGATATCGGGATGATAATCAATTGTCATCGTTAGCTAATTAATCCTTAACGTTATACGAGGAAAGCTCGTATTCGTCTTTCTCTCTCTCTCATTCTTTCTTTTTGGTATCGTACGTTGTCTAAGAAATCGTATGAATCACTTTTCGCATAAAACTAATAATCGTGTTGGTCATAGTATTATCTAAAACTATTTTAATCTAACGTATCTAAGCGTTCCTTGTAATAATTGATAAAATCACGTCACTTGGCAGGTGACTTTCCGATCGAATAAACGCATGATTTTAATAATAATAAGCACACTAAGCGTAGATATTAGAGAAATAAGTATAAGAGAAACAACATGCCCTGGCTCGAGGAGAGGACCCTGACTCTGTTTGTACGGGACACAGAGGTCCGCCGGTACGAACCAGGAGTGCGTGAACGCGGGGTTGATGTTGAGCGCCCCGGCAGCCCCCTGATGGGGTCCACCGACCCCGACACCGACACCGACCCCAACCGGACTTTGCCGTTGAAAGCTTCCATAATCCATGGCCACCTGATAGGGCAACATTTCTTCTCCGTATCACCTTCCACTTTCTTCAATTCTTTAACGCGACGATTCGGCAAACACACTGTTATTGACAATCCAACGGTCGCACACTAATCGATCCAAAAATTAATTCACTCTGTCCACCCTTATTAAGTCCAAATAATCAACGTATTAATTAATTATACGGGTCACTTATTATTTGTCCAGGAAAACGATCGTATTATTAAGTTAGTCGTCGTCATCATCATCGACGTGCCCTTTTTAGGGTCGGTTACCCTCGCGATCACGGAGTCCCATGCTCGCAAAAACGAGCGAGGACTCGGTCGTAAAAAGAAGAAGAAGAAGAGGAAGAAGAAGAAGAAGAAGAAGGAGAAGTGACGAAAAGGAAGACGGACGAAGAAGGGTCAGGAAGAATGAACGGAGCAACTAGCACCGAACTCGACACGTTCGAAGGGCTGCGTCACGAAGCGCCGAGAGTACTCGAATCGCGCGCGATGCGCGACGCGCGCGCGGCTGGACAAACTCCCCGAATCGGTGCTCCCCTTGAGGGAGTGAGAGAGAAAAAGATAGAGAAAGAGTGAGCAAGAAGGAGATAGGGGTCGAATGGTGGTGGGGGGTGCAGTAACGCGGCGGCTCGTGACCGGACGGGAGACCAGACGGGACTGTACCGTCTCGTTGACGAGACGTCGAAAAGGAAGGAGAACGAGACGGTTTTCACCCACGCTCGCGCACGCGATGCTCTCGGAAGACCAGAGGGAGAGAGAGAGAGAGAGAGATAGCAAGAAAAAGAGTGGGAGTAGGTGAATCGGGTTTCAGTGGGCGGTCCGATGAACCCAACGCCACTCCCACCGGCCACGCCTCCCGCGAGATACGCTCACTCAACAAAGGACCGCCCAACAGTGAACGTACACGACTCATCGAAGAGGGCCTCTTTTCCCTCTCTCGCGGGACTACTCCCCGGAGCTTCTTCGGTAGCCCACTCAAACGCTCCGCCCATTAAACCTATTGACGTTCCCTGGCTGGTTAATATCCTTTCCTCTGGACGCCCACGAAGATCCTCCGATGGACCAACGTTCCTCTGTTCCTCATCTAAACTCCCACCATACCCAGGACCCAAAGACAGTCCACGTGCATTCAGCTTTCTTTCTACCGGATTCTTTCACTTTCCTTACTCGCCCCCAAAGAATCCTTTTATTTTTTTGTTCTTTCCCGCGATAGAGGTACGTATCTATATACAGTAGCTGCTGCTTTAACTAGATACTTTACTTTACTTCTATTACGTTTTACTATTATTCTGCGTGCATCTCACACGATAGTAGATAGCATACCATCGAGAGGTAAGATTATGAAGTTGTCAGGCGTCATTGTTGATGGAATCATCGAATCCTACCCAGCCATCTTTCGAGTTAATCTTAGCGGCGTTAAACTGCGCGCGCGTAGGTGCGGCTAGACCAGCACCCTCTCCCTCCTCCTCCTCGAACACCCCTTTCTCCTCATCGTTCCCATTTCAATCTCCAATACCATTCATGCGTTTTGATGTAACCACCACGTAGGGGGAAAGTGGGGAGTATGTATGAGAGAAAGAGAGAAAGCGTACGTGCGTTCGAGGTAGACACTGTCTCTGTCCTCCGTCTCTCTTTCTGTTGCGCATACACACACACACATACAATTTTACACACTTACACGCATAAATATAGTCGAACGCTCGCACACCACTCACTCGGCAACTACGTACAAGCTCATAAACAAAACGGCCGCGTTTTATTGGAATGTCAAAGCGGGAATATTGGTATTCTTCGCGAGGACTCCCCAAAATATGTACGTCCGCGGGCTGCATGCTAATGGCCGAGGACGAGGGAGCTCACGAGGCGAGTATCGGTCTCTCTTCTCGCATCCGGTTGTCAGCACCGGCCGTTAGATCGCTGGCGCCATGGTGGTTGGTTGACAACCACTTCTCAACAACAACGACTAGCCTAACCACCACACATTCTTACTTATTTCTACTAGAACCTAGAACCACGAGACCTGCTGAACGATTCCTCGTCCAGTATTCCATCGGTTTTTTTTAATTATCTTATCGAATCGAGATATAAACATACCCATTTCTAATTATTTATCTCAATTCGTATCCAGTTCTATTACTTTTCTCGTCTAATCAAATAATTCAAGTATATCAATTAACATCAGTACGATCACTGAAAAAGTTAATTCTAATTGAATATAATCGTGCATATAAAAGAGAAATGTTAATTCGTTAAGTAAAACTTTCCATTACGACGACGTATCTCTTTCACAATTCTCCTTTGATTTCTCGTGTTTAATGGGTTCCCCGATGATTAGACTAACTCTTTCTTTAATGCAAAACACGACAACTGGTATGGTCGTAAAATAATTGCAACAACGATTTGCTCGGCCAATCGTCGACACTTTGTAACACTCAGCGAAAACGATCTGGGACGGGGCAAAGGGGTAGGGGTAGTGGAAAGCAATTAGATGGCTAGAAAGAGATCTGAGAAACGGATCTGCAAATTGGCACGGTAGTTTCTAAGTTACTCCCACGGCTTCTAGTATTTCCCAGTTACATAGTCGTCGTATAGTCTCCAATATTTATAAGAGGTCGACCGTCCCAAAATGTTCCCTTGGGAAAAGTAGGAAGGGAAACTTGCCAGGGCAGTGTTGCTTTATCTGCTGCTACTGCTGCTGCCTCCTGGCCTCGTCCTGGAGGATTTTCAATGACTATTAAGCACAAGGAAACAGCTGATCGTATCGATTGATTGCAACTCCCTACCACCTCGCGTCTTCCCCCTCCCTCTCTTTCTTTCTTTCTTTTGTCAACGAATGTAGGTCAGATTAAAAATATTATATTTATCTATTTAGTATTTCTCTCGTCCAAAAATTACAATTTTTAATGATGAAATTTCACAGGGAGCTTGGACATGAAAGAAGTAGAACTATGTTTGATTTAGTTAGACGTTTCGTCCCTTTATTGGGACTTCTTCAGCAACTGGAAAATTTATTTTCTTACATTTCTCATTACGATACATGCGTTTTATACAATATA
>NW_014569689.1:232509-236930 GCF_001313835.1 Polistes canadensis | reverse complement strand
AATAATTTTAGTTGCTGAGGAAGTCTCAAATAGAGACGAAACGTTCAACGGATAAATATAGTGTTCATCTTAATTAAACCCGTCCAAAAAACAACTTCCCTAAGAGTAAACTTAGTAATAATATTAATAAATTTTGGATAAGAAAAAAATCTTGATTATATTAACATTAAAAATTATATTTATCCTAATTTTAAAAAAGTTATCTCTATTACGAAATGATGAAATACAATAAAAATGATTATAAATATAAAACAAACGATTTGATATCGAATAAAACTGATTATAGTTATACCTATATCGTGTTTAGTTAGAATAAGAATGATGATTCGTGAGATTGCTTAAATAAATGGATGGATGTATCGTTTACTAAAGCCAACGTATGTTTGGTTGATCGAAGGAAGATAAAGGTTGGGTGGTGGTGTCCTGCGAAGTAAACAATCCTTATGAGACAGTAAAATTCTATTAGAGGAAGCTTTGATTAAGATATTAAAGGGTACGTGTCGGGTACTCGAGCTAATATTAGGTACCTCTTCAATGGTGTACGTAGCAGTAGTGGATACGTAACCTAATTGTCGTAATCCGATCCTCTATGCTAATTTAAGAGAAAGAGAAAGAATACTACTAGAGAGACATGCTTTAAGTCTAGGCGAGACAATGTTTAACCTGCACACCGGCAGGGTGTATTGTTATTTTAATAGGCATTATTTGATTTTAAAGTTCACTGAATGCCAGTGTGTTCTTGAAGGGGGATTTGATTGCTCCGACGATAGGGTCGAACCCTGTTATTTCTTTCCCCAATCCCTACTTTCTCTCTAAAGCTTGCTAGCTAGCTTGCTAGTCGTCTGCTCTCGTCACTCGGACCTCAACTTACGTTACTGAAAAGCGTTCATGCGATCAAACCCTGCTCCCTGACTTTTTTTTCCTTCACTTTGATGCAACATATCTCACATGGAAACATTTAAAAACATTCCAACGTCCATTATTTATTTGGATTTTTATTCTTTTCATTTTCGGATCCTTGAAAAAAAAAAAAAAAAGAAAAAAAGAAATGAAATAATAAATTGACCCAATGCTGAAATGAATTAATCGGAAGGTCTTCTTTCCTTGGTATATCGGAAAAGGTCGTTCGTTCGTTCGTTCGTGGACGTTCCTCCATGCCGCTTCATTTGCCGCAAAAGGGGATGAAATAGAGCGAAGTAGGGTGGGTTAGAGAAGCAACTAAACTCCAGTCTGGTAAATAGAGTCTAATCAACTGCGGGATTCAGCCTATCGGCACAGATTTCGACCTCGAAATGGCCTCGATTGTACCGTCTTAATATTCCTATCTTGCTACGTCTGTCTCCTCACACATAGGACGTATACATATATATATATATACGTGCGTACTGAATTTGTACATATGTATAATATATACGTAAGAATGCTCGCTTTCACCATGAGGTTTGTTCTTTTTACAAGGAAAATTAACTTCTTCTTATTCTTATTTTTATTCTTATTCTTCTACTATTGTTTTTTCAATTTTTTATTGTATCGATAAAATATATCGAATCTCGATATATAATTACCGTCAATTTTTTTGGATTCAATTTTTATCCGATCGATTTTATTATAAATACATTACTGCTATTAATACTACTCGTAAAAAAAAAAAAAAGAAACAAATAATAAGTTAGTATAGTTAGGTATAGTAAAACTCGTAATATATTTAATCGTGAAGCCTGATCGTACGTCTCTTCGACGAACGCTTACGACGTCCACGGATCACGGGTGAACGACCAAGGTGCGACTTGGAATTTCAATTGGATAGAATTTTCTGTTTTAGTACCTAAGGTACAAATAATCTACTTGTTTCTTTTTTTTTTTTATTCTTGTTTTAAACTCCTATGGAAAGATTCCGACTTCTTATTTTCTTTTTTATTTTGTTCCATCTGTCTTTCATTTTGATTTCGAAGAAAGTTCGATCGTAACATCCACGTGTTAGCAGGTATGTGTGTGTGTGTTCTACTTCGATACTTTTTGCTACCTACATTTTTTATTTATTTATACAAAACATTTGATTACTAAGAAAGAAACCAAAGCCATATACCACAAATGATTTCAAAATGTTTTACGTTAAAAACAATAATTAATTATTTAACCGTTTTAACTGCTGACGTATTTTTTCGGACACATGCCATAACTGTGGCACTAAATGCACGTGTATGGGAAAAAATGTAAAAAACAGGAGCACGCTGTATTTTATCGCATTTTTGGCGTAACATAAGAAGAATTTTCAACAATCATACGGTTAAACATAAAGAAAATGATCATTTTCAAATATGATAAAATAATATATTTGAATACAATGATTTTTCACGATAGAGAAATGTAACGAAAATTTAAGATTAAGCTTTAACTAATCAAGATAAATAGAAAAGTAAACGAGATAATAGGACAAGAAGAAGAAGAAGAAGAAGAAGAAGAAGGAAACAACGTTAAGTAGTAGTCCAGACAAATAGTCGTTTGAACGAGAGAGAACACGGCCGCACCCCGTAGTAGTCATCGTCTTCGTAGTCGTTGTAGTCGTCGTCTACGTCGTCTACTTTGTCGTCGAAACGAGGTTAAGCCAATCGGCTTCTTCGGAGACGAACGAGGCTCCCAAAGAATAATTAAGTAACGACGAAGGGTGTTTCCCATTCGCGTACGACCACTTTACGCTCGTGCGAGCGTTACGACAATTTCTCTTTTGTTCCCTACGATTTTTTCCTTTTTAAAATAACAACAACAACAAGAAGAAAAAAGAGAGAGAGAGAAAAAAAATACCCCGACGTAAGAAAAAAGGAAAGGAAAAAAACAAATATGAAAAGAATTCACAATATATCTAATTGTACGAGTCACGCTACTTATCTCTATCTCTCTCTCTCTCTCTCTCTCTCACCACCACCACCATCATTTTTTTTCTTCCACCGTAGAGAACCATAATTGAAAAAGAAACGCAATTACGTAGGAGAGATGCGTTAACGATCGTCGATGCAGGATCCAATATCTCCTGTTGGGGTGGCCAAGAAAAAAACAGCATAGACCAACAACAACAAAAAAAGCGGACGACAGTTTGAGGTTAGGTTGATATATATATATGTGTGTGTTTTTTATCTTTTCTTTTTCGTTTAGCATGTATAGTTGACCAAGTGTGACAATTCAATTGATATATGATAGATGATAGATGATATTTGAACAACGTTCAATCACGTATTTGTAAAAAATTATATCAAAACTACCCCGACCCCCATACCACCTCTCCCCCTCGCGCTCACATATTTCCAATTGATCGGACAGTTGTTATTATTTATAAGTACCTACCCTTTATATCTCGTTGGATATCTACTTTTATGAAAATACATGAGAATGGTTAGGTGTGTGGGGGGGGGTAGAGTGGAGGTGGTAAGGGATGAAAAAGGGAGGTAGGTTAAGGTCTCCCAGTAATAATCGCTGACAATAAACGCGAATCGCACTTGATTATTATGATTGTTCGACTCCTTTCTATGTAGCCCTCAAATAACTTCGTTTCTCGTTAGTAGCCAGAGCAACCCTTAGTAGTTTGAAGGGGGGTTTTGAGCAAGACGGAAAAAGGGGAGGCTCGTCGAAGGGTAGGCGGGGGGAAGAGACAACGTTTCCGTTTTTCAGACCCGTACGTAGGTTCCCGTACGTAGGGAAAGAGGGTGAATGTGACTGCGATGCAATTTGAAAAATTACAGGAGCCGCATACGGTTTCCTTCTATTCTTCTTTACTTTTTTTTTTTCTTTTATACCATGGCTGCTGAAAACCCTCCTCATCCTCATCCTCCTACTTTTCCCTTTCCATTTTCACGAACTATTTTTGCATTACGTGCAGTTTAAACTCGAGGAATAAGAATATCATCAAACGTGAAATCAGTCAACCTCCCCGCGTATCTGTTTTTCACATTATTTATAATTTTTTTCAAGTAAAAGGATAAAAAGAAATGATACAGTTTTGTATATCGAAACAATATTCGGAAGACCCAATGCAACCCCCTTTCCCCAGAAAAAAAAAACACGAAAAGAGGACAACAAGGGTCACGTTTATCGAACGAAACACTTGTTCGGATTGATCGATAAAATCTTTCACAAAAGTTCTAACCACCCTGACGGAATTTTTATTTTCCCGATTCATTTTTTATTTTTGCCATCCGTCCAATTGTTTTTCATCTCACCTATTCCAAAAAAAAAAAAAGGAAAAAAGAAAACTATCGATTCTAAACCCTCCGAAAGAAAAGAAAAGAAAAGAATAGAAAAAGAAAGGGAGCAATGAGACATATATCACGGTGACATAAAAGCTCATAGATTTTCCGAGTTAACGATCTAACGGGAAATTTGCATGTGCATGTTCTCCAAACTCTTGCCCCCAGCCCCACCCCCACCCC
>NW_014569689.1:207137-232244 GCF_001313835.1 Polistes canadensis | reverse complement strand
TCTCTCTCTCTCTCTCTCTCTCTCTCTTACTCTCTCAGTTCTTGTTCTCACACACACACACAAATACACTCTTATTCTGATACATCGCAGTCCGTACGTGTTTGCCGGAAATTCTCGATTACGTGGAGGAAGAGGATCGGTTTATTACGAGCACGTGGGACGGGTTCTCACGTGCACGTAACGCGGTAGGTAATACGTGTATCCACAAAGAGAAAGAGAGAGAGTAGTAGAAGAAGAAGAAGAAGAAGAAGAAGAAGAAGAAGAGAGAAGGAGAGAGGGTGTCTCGGTAGTCCGTAAGATAGGGTCTCATTATTGTAGGTAGAGTGTTCCTAAATTGCCGCTCTAGGCTGGGGTCGCGGGACCGAAGCTTTGCCTTTTCCTACAACTCCGAGTTATCCTGGACCAATTAACTTTCAATTAGAGAATGGAGATAACTCTTATCGCGTCCGCGGTGCCGGATTTTATGGGCACTTCTTTACCCGATGCCCCGACGTTTATGTCCGCGCTGATACATTGCCATGGAAAGGGTTAGATACGGGATCATTATATTCATAATAACGATAACATATCCGATCGAAGGAAATACCGATTAAACTGGGTTAGCTTGTACCAATTGATAGTCAAAGGGATGATTACTCAGACAACTTGTTTCTTCAAAGTGTCTTATGTTGTATATTATCATGTTAAGAGGTTAAATACTAGTTATATTATAAATGTTTCCTTTTTTCTTTTTTATTTGTTATATTATATATTCTAATTGCTTATAAGATTCGAAATTAAATCGTACAAATTGTTGGTTATTGGATTATAAATTTTATATACGTGGAGTGTGTGTTTGTATGGGTTTTATAAGATTAACACAACAACGTATACATATACATGTTGGTTCTATTCGTGATCACCTGTATGTTATATATGATGATCTTAGAAACGAAACAAAATTAATGCATGAATATTGTATTGAAATCTAAAAATTGCATTTAAATGTTTACATTATTTTTTCAATAATAATTATTATTATTATTTGTTTTTCCTCTTAGCTGTAGTATATTGTTAAAGTTAAGCATACGTAGTTAAAGTAAAATTTGTAAGGACGCTTCGGTTGTTCTCTAACGAAAGGGGGAACAACATCTATATGTATGATTATGAGGACGGAGTTATCACCGGGACTTCTCGAGTAGGAACGAACGAAGCCCGCAGCCAACTCCATATTTGTGTATTACGCTCACGTGCAACGATACAATAAGGAATCCTTCGTATCGGGGGACGCATGCTAAGTACTGCTAGCAGCAACTTGCTGGCTGCAGCCCGTGCACCCGGCCGCGATTGTTTTCTTCGTACTCTCTTCTAATCGTGCCGGCCAAACCGATCCAACAACATCCTTTTCTTATTCTCTTATTCCTTATTTCCTTCTATTATTTGAACATTTAACTCTTTCATACGATACTTGTATTATACCTTTCGGTTATTCTCTTCTTTCTTTATTTTGTACGATAGGGTAATCCAAATTTATATTTCTTGTTTCAACTGTAATTTTTTTTCTTACAATTACGAGCCATATTTTTTACTACTAACTTAATATTCCTATCGTATTTAAAATTAACAATTGTTGTTTCAATTAAAATAAATATTAAAATTAATTCTTCCTCTTTTTATTTAGGACTTTGTCCTGTTTATAATTAGCTCTTTTTTTTATTACTATTTCTAGGAACGATTTATTGTTTTTACCGAGGGTAGGTTGTGCTAGCCTCACCCTCGAACAACCCTCTCCTTTTTATCTGGGCATGGGACCAGCTCTAGATGTTAAAAACTAGGCTGAATCTTGGCGTGAACGGCACACAGTATTCCTAAAAAATACGGTTCACCCATCCAAGTACTAATTGTGCCCAACGCTGCTTGACTTAGTTGATCGAACGGGAACTAGTGCTGTCAGCGCAGCACAACCCCGTTAACATTAATTTAAATGTAAGAATATATATAAAAGTATAAAAGTTAATTAACAGAGAAATCAATCATGAATAAGGGGAGGATAGTTTATCGATGCGACGGTGTGTTCCTTTCGTCGGTAAAGAGAGAGAGAGAGAGAGAGAGAGAGAAAAAAAAGAATAAGAAAAATAAAGAAAGTATGAAAAATGTAAAACGGAAATGCCCGGGTGCTGGTATATCTCGGTAATAATTAGCACAGTTAAACGTACACGGGTAGTAAAAACGATGACCCCCTCTAACACCCTCCCAACCCCTTTTAGACCACCCTCAGTGGTGTGGTTCTTTTTAAATTATTACGTTTATCGTGCTTGCTCTGGTTGTAGGCAACTCAACGAGCTAGCATGGGCTCGGTCAGAGACGATCTTTCTTTCGTTGAAAATAACGGAACGAGTTTAAACCCAAAAAGAGAGAGAGAGAGAGGAACGTAGAGATGACAGTGAGATAATTGTTAAATTATTATTTTTGCGAGGGATATCAGGAACGTCGTCGTAACTAACCCCCTGTCGGAAGAAGACTACCACCGTTGTACCTTTTTTTTATTTTCCTCCTTCTTCTTCTTCTTCTACTTTTTCATCTTCATCTTTTTTCTTTCCTTTAAAGCTACACAACCTAGGATTTCGAGGGTTGGAGGCTGGCCAAGAAGAGAAGTTCGTATTTAAGATCTCGTAATATCGATTCGGTCGAGTCTTTTGAAAATTTATTACGCGACGCTTATGTTCTATCTAACCTAAATTTCAATTTTTTCTCTCCCATCTTCTCCATTATGCGTTCACGTGTACGATAATAAATGTTCGTGTATTAATCGTTGTGTTAATTTCGGATGCTACACAAATTTTGGGACGAATACTTTGAATATGTTGGTTGGATAGAATAATAATTCAATGAAAAAATGAAGAATATGATAAATACGCGTGAAGATAAGTGCAATTGTTTTGTTTTGTTTTCTTTGTTTTTTATTATTGCTTCGTTAAACAGAATATCATCAATGTTTTTAACATTCGATCATAAATAATTGTCGTAACAAAATTTTTTCCCGTAAATTTCGGTATCGAATGATAAAGGAAAATGAAACAAATGAAAATGCGAGAAACAAGAGAAAGAAAAATAAGATGGAGGTAGTCGCGACTATAGAAAACAAAAAAAGAAAATGGCGACGAGTTAACAGTGAGGTTATAAAATTCGTTGAACACGTAAAATATCGAGCGTGTCGAAGAATGTGATAATGCGTTCGTGTCGGCAATGCGTCTTTTACGATGGTTATAGCTTACTTTAGAGAAAAAGAAAAAGAAAATAGAAAAAACAAAAGAAAAGAAAAGAATAAGAATAAGAACAGTAACGGAGAGTAGTACTCTCGAAGGTGCCAAGAATGAATCGTAATAAAAAACGACAAAATTTCACGTGCATACATACGTATACATATATATAAATATATTTTTGTACGTGTGTGTGTGGTTGTAATTTGTGTCGTTGTTTTGTTTCCTATATGAAATATACGAAATCTAATTTATAGGATGATATTCGTTCGCGAACGACTGCATTTCCAATATGGAAAGGGGGTTGTTGTTGGTTGGTTGGTTGGTTGGGTGCCGCGAAATGCACGCATAATGCACCCTCTACCTCCTCCTCCTCCTGATGCTCTTCTTTGGTATGTAACTCGAAATTACAATTCCGTCGTTAGGTTGATCATCGGAGCGTTCAACCGCAAAACCGCAATTCGCTTCGTGCCCACCATTCTCGCGTTCAATACATTAAAATCCTACGTTTCTCGATGAATACTACTACCTATTTCCCCCCCCCACACCCACCCCCAACCCCACCCGTTTCCCGAAGCAACGAATTTTTCAGATATCCAAGTTTTATCATTTTTCCACAAGTTTCTTCGACACTTCGACAAAAAAAAGAATCTGACGATTTTGATATTCCTTCCTTACTGCTTTGATTTTTTTTTTATGTTTTGTATTTTTCGTACGATTCTATTTCTCTGAAAAAACTTTTTAAACGAAAAAGAAAAATACAAAATACAATATATATATATATATATACAAGCAAGACGCGAGTCGTTAGTTCTTGTCAACGATCTTTGACGAGTTTATTATCTACCATCGACAGTTCCCATCTGGTAGGAGAACCAACCAACCAACCAACCAACCAACCCACGTGTGTAAGAAATCATTGAGAAAGAGGATACTGAGGAAGATGTAAGGTAAGAGACAAAGATAATGTTTTACTCCAGTTGCAAGCAAGCTTACGAAGAAAGAAGAAGATTCTTCCTAAATCTACGGTTCGATCTTGATCTTTGCAGACGGATGAACGGACGGACGGACGGACGGACGGATGCTCGTTGTAGGGCAAAGTAACGGTAAACACAGTCCAGTAATATATTATACCAATCTAACGTCTCTTTTAGTGTTTTACCTGTTAGATCAAAACCCCGAGATTCCTTTAACCCCCGTTCAATATTTTGTAAAACAATATCAGGGATTCTAACGGTATCCTTCACACCCTATTCTTCTTATAAAAAAAAAAAGAAGAAGAAGAAGAACAGGAATTGTTTCATCAAAGATTTTGTCCGCATTTCAAATTATAAATCAATGATTTGCATCTTAATGGGAGGAACGTAAAAATATTGTCCCGTTCGTTGTTCTGTTGCAAATGAATTTAAAAAAAAAGAAAAAAGAAATGATAATCGAAGAAATCATTCGAAGTGTTATTAAAAGCAAGTATCAAGAAACAAATTAATTATATACCAAGGGGGACAATATATTTCCAGTTGTATCTGGCAAAACTTGAAAGTGTGATGACTCGTGTCTCGGAATTGACCCGCCTTCCCTTCCCTTCCCTGTTCTTTTCTTTTCTTTTCTTCTTTTCTATCTTCTCTCGTATCTACCTGGCACCCCATCGCATAATCATGTCCCTTAGGATCTGACACGCTTATACGATCGTTACGGTTGCGTGCAGCATCAGTTTCGGTAGTCGGAAAGTGTTTCTTTTTATTTTATTTTATTTTATTTCTATTTCTTCTTCTTCTATCTCTCGTGAAAAAGAAAGCGAAAGGATTCGAATGGGAAGATCTTCATCTGGTTAAAGGGGGATCCATGACCATATAATCTTTCACGTTTTTTTATTAGAAAAACAAAGAAAAAAAAGTTTTATATCTCAATTTACCTATGAACGTTGCAATAAAAATTGTTCGTCAAAACGTGATCAAAACTATCATCAAAAAACAAAAAGGGGAAAGGGAGGGGGAATGAGAAGAGGAAACTGGGGTAAGAGGGGCAGGGCAAGGTTTTGAATTTAAAGGGACAGTCTCTCTATGTTTTAGGGATCTCAGTCCTGAAACAGGAGCAATATGTAACCTTGGTAGGAGTATATTTATCATGTAAGAGCAAGCAATTTAGGCTCGATCATTTTTCACGCGCCGCGTCGACTTTAGATCCTAGGAGTAAGTCGAGAGGGTGTTATTGGCCAGCGGGTGAACAACCAAACCGGGTGGTGGACATCCCCCATCCGTAAGAACCTTCTTTTTCCCTCACTGACTGATGGTTTTTGCCCTTTGCCTAGGCAGACACTTCACGACACTGCATCCGTACGTGACACTTGGCTTTCCTTCTTTCCTTCCTTCCTTCCTTTGCACTTTATATGCTGATCAAACCCGAAAAAAAAGAAGAAGAAAAGAAAACAAGATTCCTACCTTATCTTACCATTCGTATTTTCAACTACTTTCAAACGATGAGATTAACCAAAATAGAAAGATCATGACGGGGCATCTTTAAAATGTCATTCCGAATCTGTCACAGAATAAAATCGGGACACTTTGGTAAAGGAAATTAGAAAATCATTTATCTCGTACTGGTGTGTATCACTTTTGGGGTAGGATTAATAAGTAATTTAAAGAATTAATATAAGATAGAGAGATATTTCAAATGAAATGATTTTGTAAAAACAATATCATTGTATAATACAAACGATATTAAAAATAAATTTAACTCGAATCGAATATCATCTAATTTAGAAATGTTTAAGATCAAAGATCGATGATATCGGATGAGTAGTAACTTGTCTGGAAGATTTGAAAGAGATACTTTACTAAAAGTAACAAAATTCCTTGATCTTTGGATAGGAACGAGAATGTAGACGAAGTGCTGTTGTCCCTCGCGGCATAAAAAAAAAGAGTCTGCCGAAGAGGAAGAAGAATAAAAGGAGGAGGAGGAGGAAAAGAAGAAGTAGGATAGTGAAGAAGGAAAGTGCGAAGGGAAAAGAGAAAGAAAAAGGTAGGTATAAGTAGGTGGGGTAGTTTCGGGTGTCCTGGTGAGGAGTAACGGAGTAGTACGGAGGAGTAACGGTCTGTTAAAGATAAGGAAATGAGGTGTCGCACCCTGCGATCTTGGTGGCAGCCTTGCCGGAAGGGTCTTTTCCTTCAACGTCCTGGCGAGAAGCACCCCTTAGGGGATTTTTCTTGAGCTTTTGGTGACTCGCG
This sequence comes from Polistes canadensis, assembly GCF_001313835.1. NCBI lineage: Eukaryota > Metazoa > Arthropoda > Insecta > Hymenoptera > Vespidae > Polistes > Polistes canadensis. The sequence continues at coordinate 225,781 of NW_014569689.1, read as the reverse complement.
TTTCGAATACCTTCACACTTGGACGACTAGCTGCTAGCTGGGCTAGCTGGTTGACTGGCAAGTTGACTGACTGACTGACTGATTGATTGACTGACTGACTGACTGACTGAGTTGGTTGACTGAGTTGGTTGACTGAGTTGGCCTTTTTCTTTATTTCCAATTCCGTTGCTCTATTTTCACTTTCAACGGAATAACCTCGAATCGGTCCATCGGATCCGTAACGTGCTACTACATATCGATTGTTTACCTCTTGGAATGCGAAACGGACGATGAACGGCCAATGACTTGACAAGAACGTGAATTAATGCACCCCTTTTTACTTATTTTTTTCCTACCTCATATACGAATGCTTAGAAAGATAAAGAAGAAGTAAAAGAGAAGGGTTGGTGGTTGGTGTATGAAAATAATTCTGCAATTATTTCGAATATAATTTATCGGTTTATTCGATTATTCTTGTCCACTTTTCTTTGTATTTCTTTTTTTGGCATTTTTTCAGAACAAACAAACGGTTGTAAGTTTTAACGAATATTCGATGTTTAAACAGAGAGAAAGAGAGAGAGAGAGATAGAATTCTTATCTCAACGTAGGAAATATAACTGGAGGGATCCCCCGTGCTCGGAGTTGAACCAGATAACCATACCGCCGATCTAATCTTTCGTCTGATTTAACTCCGTTCATAATTCCGCGTCCTAATCTCTGGACTCGGTTGCTTGCTTGCTTGCTTGTTCATTCTCGTATAAGCATCATTGTTATTTCCCTTATATGTTCCCCTACCTTCCCTTCCCTTCATTCCCACCCACCATTCATTCTCCTCCCACTTTCCACTTATCGCGAAATGTTTACGCGATTAGATAATTAATTAAGACGCGTACCTTGATTTAATTTACGTATGCATACGTATTATTATAATCATCATCGATACTAACCGCAACAAATTCTATACTATTTATCTTCATTCTCATACTTCTTGGTAATATGTCAACAACGAAATAAAATAGAAATAGAAGATAGAGGATAGAGTGAGTGGATTGTGGTGGAATTCCTGATTCGTCGGTTCAATTAAATCTTCGCGTTTTGCTTTCCTCAGTTGTCCCTGCCGCGTTAGTTGCTAATCGTGGATATAAATAATTGAAAATTAGTTGTGTCAGGATGTACGGCACGTATTCATTGGGTGGCGGTTGAACCGGATAGAGTGAGTGAAACAGAAAGAGTAAGAGATAGAGTAAAAGAGAGAGAGAGAGAGAGAGAGACAAGCGATTACACCGTGCGAGTCTTAACAGCCAATCGAAGTCTCTCTCTCTTTCTATTTCTCTCTTTTTCTATCTCTCATTCTCGCACTCTCTGTGGAAGGTATTGGTCAATGTAATCCCACGCGCTACTCGATGTAACGTATGAGAAGTATTTAAATGCACCGTAGAGAGAATGCATGCCAGGATTGTGCAACGTGTTACGTGCTCCGTGCAACGAATCGTTTATTAATCGAGGAAATATAAACATTATTTAAATAGCGAAGACACATTTGTGTAAGAAATTTTATTACCTTTGTCGAAAACAGGATTATTATGCTATTGTTTGTATAAAATATAAGGGGAGGAAAAAACAACCCAAAAACAAAAAAAAAAAAACAAATAGAAAAGAAGAACACGAGAATCGTTGCGATTTTTCGTGGATTTTTTCTTTTATCATTTTCCTTCTTCATCGTCATCGTCGTCATCATCTTCTTCTTCTTCTTTTTTTTCTTAACTTCGACGCGAATTTTATTGGGATTATAGTAAATTGCTTTCAGCCCTCGGTTCCAGCTTCTCGCTCACCTAATTGCCCCATAATAGTCCCCGCTTGATTCTTACAACGTCGTTTCTCATAACCCCCCACACCCCCACCCACCCCCTGTCCTAACGTGGACTACTGTGACTCTGTTAGGATACTACATCCCATCTTAAAGCCACCAATCGAGATACCTTGCTTTCATTTTCTCTTTTTTTGGCTTTGGTTTTTCACGATGACACGAGGGGGATACGTTAAACGTCGATGACAATAAATCTAATTTTGAAATTAAATATTATTGAGATTTTAGAAGAGGATAGAGGGCGGGAGAGGAAGGGGGGGTGAAAGGTGGAGGTTGAATAACGTAGGTCGTTTAAAATTTCGAATTTTGTTTCTCGCGGTTGGTTCCGATGATTTCGAGGGTGATACTCGTCGTTATTCGGGGGTGGTGGTGGTAGTAGTAGTAGTAAGCGAACCCTTAAAAGGCTCGACAAGTCTTCCCCCGAGTATCTTCCCTCAGCGTGTCTCTTAAAATCCTAAGATTTTCAAAACAGATGCACCCCTGGTACTCACTTCTTTGGGAAATAGCTTTTTAAACTCTACCGTCAATGTTACACGTTATAACAACCACGAGAACAACTTTCCCCCTCCTCCTCCTTCTCCTCCTACACCACCATCTGTCCCATATTGAACTGACTTCTTTCATATCTTCCTTTTTTTTTTTTCTTTGTGTGGTTGATTTTTTTCGCATCGTTAAGAAATAAAATGTTCAATCTGGATTGGATTTCTGTCACAAATCTAAACGATATTAATTATTAATAATAATTCGAGATGAGTCTAATCGTTGTACATTATTTTCTGATAAAAAAACAAATTCACGGATATATATCCGTTCATTTATTTCATCGTTAATCGATATTTCACGCTATTCGATAAATGGACGAACGGTAAAACAACTTTTTCTTCTATCACCTCTTGCTTCTCTTACATATTTCTATTTGTTTTTTATTTTATTTTATTACTGTGCATTTCTGTTATATATTTGGAATTTTATTACGGTCTACGGTAGACCTAGAATTAACATTTATTTTGTTTAAATAATATGAAATTTAGTTAGGATTTGTGTAATCATGTCTTTTACAAGACATTATTATTTCATGATTGTATTAGGCTCGTTTGTAACGTTAAACCTTAGCTTCGCGCGATATTACGTGGCCCCCATTAAGAAGACATTAATTGTCTTCTTTTTTTTTTTTTACGGACGGGGGATAGAGGTTGTTGCATTGGCATAAAGTTATTTTTGTCTACGATATGGAAGGGCACGTCGTATTAGGGTGACGACGTATTTATGAGTATTTCCTTTCATTCAGCCCCCATGTGTCATTAAGCTTACACCTAAATCTTTTCTTTTTCTCTTTCTTTTTTCTTTTTCTTGAAATATGTGACGCATCATACGTACCAAAACGTATATACGGTATTACGCGTGCACGCTCATTTTCATAATTCCGGACTTAGGGAACAAATGATATATATATGTATATTCGATATGTTAAAATATGTTCCCAATAAAAAAAAAGAAATAAATTATATTCTTAAATGTGTGCAATGTGAAATCGATATCAACGAAGTTAACACTTGTTTTTTAGGTTCACTGAATTTTGCTATACATTGTCTAACGATAGACAAAAACTATTTTACGTTAATGTAAAACAAAAACCAATTGCGCGAAATGAAAGTAATGGAAAATAAGATATAAAAAAAAACACATTACAATTCGCGTTCCTGTTTTCTCTCCAATTTTAACATTTTTTCGATAGAGTGTTTTTTTATGATTATCATGATCTGTTATAGTTAACCAGGAAACGGTTATAGTAATATAATAGGATCGGGTGCGGCTAGGTTGGCAATACTATAGCAATTGGATACGGTTAAGCATTTCTTTATCGCATTCTGAATTAGCGTCGGTATTCATCGTTCGCCTATCGAATTGTCTCTCAACTTGCTGCCTCATCTACCGTACTTTCGTTTCTTATACCTTAACTCAAAAACCATCATCATTGTATTTTCATCCAACACCAATCATGTTTATTTCCTTTCGATATTATTCCATTAAAAAATTCACGATATTGTTCTAAAATAGCACGTTGCACGCTGAAAATTGTTCATCTTCTGGCTAAAAGAAATCTTGACAAAGGTCCACCATTGTTTTGTCATTTTTTTCCTATAAATCCAATTTTATGCATCGAAATTATTCTATAAAAAGTATTTAAACAATGTATGTAATATATATATACTCAATGAAATTTTGAAAAATATTAAAAACAAAAAAGACATATAAGATCATTTATTTTTTGTATGTATCCTAAGTGATAAGAAGAAGCCTGTAATACCGACAGAGATTCGTATTCAAAGGGGAATACCCAGGTACTCGTTTATTCCACACGGTGGCAGCTTATCCCACACTAGCTATTCCCACGTGTCCAAATTTAGTCCAATTAAATCAAAGCCCGCGAAAATTGAAAACTGAACACAAAACGTGGGTGCACAAACTTCGCACAAAATGCTTCAATATTCCAAATAAAATACATTGCAATATAAAACACAAATATTTTCTAACGAATTATAAACGTTTCACAGAATAAAACTAATCTCTGACTCTAAATAAATAAATAAATAAATAAATAATTGTGCAATATCAACGGGAAGGGGAAGGAAAAAAAAAAGAAATTTAATCGCTGCATATCGAAATGCAGTGATGCAGCATTCGCATAAACTTTGATGCATTTTGCGGTTTAAGAAATCTCAGGAAGCGGAACGCATTTAGTTAGAGAAAGGATGAGACGGACGTTGCGTGTCGCCGAGTTACACCCCGAAACTCGTTGTTGGTGTCACGAAAGACGAGGGGAGGGTGGGTGAGGACGAAGAAAGAGGAGGAGGAGAAAGAGGGGGAAGATCTTCGGGAGGATGAAAGGAGAGAACATGTAATCACGCTAATTGAGTGCAGATAGAGCTCGTTGACGACTCCTTCATTACACAGCGGGCAAAAGGGAGGAGAGGTTTCCTCTAACCGCACGATTACCCACTAACTTTACCGCTTCTCGTATCGTAACCGGTAGAAAAGGACGAAACTTTTCGATGCTTAAACGATGATAAGAAGAAACAGAAGAGTCATCGTCATCGATGAAAAGTTCAGGGATAGTTATCATCGTAAGATGGTACACTGTGATTGAGTAACATCTTCAGAAAACCCCAAAACTATTCTACAAAAAAATATTACTACCCAGTATTTGCACTTCTATCATTTTGATGAACTTTTGTCTGGGGATTGAGGGATTTATTCTTTTTTGTTCTTTGATATTATACTACTACCATCACAATCTTTCTCTTACCTAAGAGAAAACTTTCTTAAAGATTAAAAAAAAACACAAGTGTGGGCCAGATCGTTAAAGCTTTCCTTATTAAGTTTACATTTTTTTTCATAAAGTAGTGCCGTAGGCAAGCACATCGTTGGAATAACAATGAGAGCTAAGTTTCTTCCAGAGTTCTGGAAGGGGTAAGTGAAGAAAGACAGAGAAAGAGAGAGAGAGAGAAAGTAATATCGGTAGGGTGTTAAAGAAATAGTAGTAGTGGTGGTAGTTCAACTAGAAAGGATTGTTGAAAAGTATTAAGCCATTTTTACAAAAACGAACGAAATAATTGTAAACCGAAATTGAGATAAAATCTTAGATTATCAAATTCATCTTTAACTACGATACATCGTAGAAATACAAAACAAAAAAAAGTGTGACCCTGTTGTGCAAAAAGGGTGAAAGAAGGAACTGAAAGTAAAAAAGAGAAAGAAAAAGGACAAGGGTGGGAAGGGGAATTCGCGTGTTACGGAATGCGAAAAGATCGTTCGATTTCGTATCGAACGGTGATAGGAAAAGATGATAGCATAAGAGTCCGAGAACCGATAGGGGTGATGTAGTGGAGGTGGGTGGTCTCGCCAATATGCCGTCGTCCATAGATCACACGAGGGGCGAGCCGACAAACTGGGGAAACCTGACCAGAAATATGATGTCATTTATATGGTAATACATCGGAATCCCGTCATTTAGATACTTCGATGATTAATGCATCCGACAAGACAGCACCAGATGCCTTCCCAAAGCTTCACTTCTTCTTATTCTTCTTATTCTTTCTCATCTTCCACATTTTCTTACAAATTCCCTTTCGACATGCTGCTGCTGCTGTTGCAACGAAAATACCTTTGGTTCAATCACATTATTCTCGTGCTAAGCTCAAAACTTTTCAACCCGTTCATATATATTTTTCCTATACTTTCTTTTTATCTTAAATTAAACCGTAAAAAACAATTTATTTTATCGTCTTTTGTTAAGTATTAGGTCTTATTATTATACTTGATTCTGATGGATTCCTAAAACAAATGTAGAATTTTAAAATATTCCCATTCAAGTTAACACTCCCCTTCAGTATTTCTCAACTCGATAAACTTTGGAATTTGGTCAAGTGTCATTTTGATTTCCACCCACAAAATAAGATCCCTAATAAATCTAACATATGTAAAAATATTACAAAGTAGATTATTGAAGTCTTTCGAATGATAAAGATGCATCTTAATCTTGTTTAACAAATGAGATTGGTGTGGAAATGTTGTCGACCTATTGGACACGTTTAGGTGTTCTTAACAAAAAGTTCGAATAAAAAAACAACAAAAAAAAAAAAGAATATGTTGCTTTTCGAGGTTGATAGCAAGCGAGGACAATTATCTATCAAGCCGTACGCATGCACCGCAAACTGGCCCGGCTGACCGGACGAGGCCAGGTCCGGCGGGTACATTTCAATTATTAAAGGGAATTACTCGGAGCGTCCATCATCTTCTATACTTATTTTCTCCTCTCACGACCACTATGACCGGCCGCGGCAAAGACTAAGCGTGTCTCTCTCTCTCTCTCTCTCTCTCTCTCTCTCACTCACTCCCATTCTCTCTCTCTCTCTCATGTTCTTTTTCTTTATTTCTTTCTTTATTTCTTTCTTTCTTTATTTCTTTCTTTCTCTCACTCTTTCTATGTTCCACCATCGGAGAGATGATCCTATGAGGTTATACGCGAGGAGGTAGGCATCATCAGAGTGCATCATCAGAGCGGTGAGAAAATAGCCTTCAATTGTGATTACAGGGGCGGCTCGGGTTTGCCTCGGTTCTCTTCGCTCAAGCTCACTGAATCTATCTACTTGTACGGAACTTGGTCCCGGTTTGTCCATCCACCAACCTTCCGATTTCAAACTTGAACCCCCACCATCAAACAATCAACCCTAATACTAATACTAATCTCATGACATTTGATTTTTCCTGATAACTTTTCCTTCTGACAGAAAAAAAAAACATCACGTGAAACATTTGTTGTTTGCTTAATAAATATAATATACTTGATATAAATAAATATATCAATTTAATATGTTATATCTGTAGGAATAAGAAAATATGTGCAAGAATTTCGCGTGAAGTAAGAAATGTTGTTAATTGTAAGTGTCACGTGAGATATTATAAGTATGACTAATAAGAGGGAAAATGTGTAAGAAGAATACGAGAACGATGATTCCCATCGGAGTGATTCCATAATCAAGGCACCTATCCCATTTTGTCTTTGGACTGGCTTTTCATGTTCCCAGGATAGAAACAGCATTACTGAATTAGATGGCAACCGACCCTTATAACGCACGCAGTATTACTATTTCTCTTCCCCTCTCCCCACCGTACGTTTTATTCTACTCTACGAAAAAAACATTGAGTCGGAAAAATAAATGGGAAAGACCAAATATTCTATTGACGAAGTAAAAAGTATTTTCAGTTTTTGTTTTTCTTGTTTTTTAAGAAATATCGAAAAAGTAAGGATCATTAAATTCGTAAAACGTGTGTTCCCGCCGTTGAATTTGAAAGCTTGTAATACCTAAGGGACACCGAAGTCGTAGAAAAGGGAAGACACCTCCCTTTCCTACCAAACCTAAATACTAAGTTTTCACTAATGTTTCTTGTTGTAACAACCCTAATATCCTGAGAATCCTGACTACTGGATTTAGGTAAAGTATCTTACCGAGATTACGCAACTTTCTAACCTAAGAAACATCGTAGTACTGATAATGTTTTCTCGTTTACATATTGTATCTTTAAAAATTCACGCAGAAATCTACCCTTCATTCTCCAATCGAAAAATGTGAACAAATAAAAAGAAAATCAAAGAAATCTTTTTTCGAAACATTTTTACGCGAGATTTGTCCGTTGCGTGTTTGGTAATAGAAAAATAAAAAAGAAAACAAAAAAAAGCAGGAAACGTGCATAAACCGAACGATTCCACGTAGAAAATGCATAAATCTACGTAGAAGGTAGTGTATTAGACCAAGCGGTGTTTTGCATCCGCCATCAAGAGGATGAAACAAAAAAATGAAATAAAAATACAGAGGGAGGATCCGAAAGCGTAGGAATCGACAGAATGGATAGGCACGGGTTAAATTAATTACGCTCGTAAGATTACCGGTAATGTATAGTCATAAACAAGTCGAACGATCGATCATTAAACACGATAGTCTTTACCAGTTGCACGTGCACGAACGATCAATTTTTTGGTTCACTTTTTTTTTCCCCGATGTATACACGTATATCTATCTAAAGTAGATACCATATTATACTTAATTATGCATAATACATCTATCTACCTAAAAGATGGATTATTATCTATTGATAATTATTGAAAAAGAAGAATTCATTATTTTTGGATGGAAAGAAAATGATGATGAAATGATACGTAAATTTCATAGGATTTGCTAAATACAAATTGAAACTAAATTGATAACTTGTATTGACCAATTCGATTGAACTCATTTCAAAATGATGCCTATCCTTAATTAAGAATTTATGACACAAACAATATTCCATTAGTTTGATAACTATAATTCATTTGAATCCAACAAATATTAATCCCCCAAAATTTTCGAACATTTTAATGATTTCGAATGGCCAATTTATTTAGCATAGGCGAAAAAAAAAAAGGAACAGACTGTTGTTTCATTTTTCACACGCATAAAAATTAAAACGAACCATCGGAGTTCATTGGAAAAAATTCAACGAGTTAAGTTAAGAGCGTTATGAGAGATGTCTCTCTCTCGGAAGGGGTACTCATTCGTTTAAAAAAAAAAAAGGAAAGATAGAAGAAGATAGTTGAGAAAGATAGAAATAAACGAGTAAGAAGACCGATGACACTTGAGCTAGGCTAGGCCCTCACTAACTCTTCTTGCACAGCTGTTAAGCAAGTTAGCGCACATCAATATTGGCGTAGTTAAACAAACTTAATTAACGGCTGAGAATAAGTGGAGTCTCTAGTCATTCCGTCGTGTATCGTCTTGGAAATCTGTCATGCATAGAAAAGAACTGGTCGAAAGTCATTTACCAGTTCCTGACCTATAGTACTTTACCCCTACCACATACAACTACTCATCATGTATCCTATATTTCTGATCACGCTATCGATTAGTTATCCGTAAGGATTATAAATACATTTTAGCATTTCGGTGATCATAAAACAATTAGAATTTGAAAAATGATATTCATTGTCAAAATTCAAATCTTAAATTTCATCTTGAATAAGTAAAACTTGCTTATTGTTTCTCACGATTATCGATAAAAGTTAGGTAAAAGAGATGATAATCATCATCATCATCATCCTCCTCTTCTTCTTCTTTCCTTATAAACGAAATATATTTTGTCATAGTTTTTATCAGGAATTCGCGCAAACGCGAATAAAGAATGCACCCAGACGAGAAACGAGACAGCCGTTGTTCTAAAATGGATGCCACGATTCGGACGAGTCTACCTTTAACTACGAGTGAAGAATGAACTGGTCGCTACGTGATGAGACTTCCGGAGAACGTTGACGTCATTGATCGATCCTCTAACTCACTCACTCTCCTTCTACTTTTATCTTTTAATCCAAACTATATTCATTATCATAGATATTCAAAGATAAGAGATAGTACATGCATCGATAACTAGAAATATCTGGATCAATTGGTATCCTGATATTTGATCCATTCACACAATGAACATCATATAAAACAAAACTTATTCAAACCTCCACATCTTTTTTCTTCTATTTTTTTATATATAACATTTAAAACAAGACGATCAGTTAGACCCACCTAAGATTTGTTTTCAAATTTTCCACACTTGTAGTACACCATGAGTAAATTTATTCTGCTGAAAACAAGCCACAGATAACCATTCGTTTGCGAAAAAGTAAACGGATGATTACAATTTGATAATGTTAGAAAAACATTGAAATAAATTGAATCCCAGAACTAGGACAATACTTTGAATCATTTTCCTTAACGTACCAACTCATACAATATCAATTTGATCACGATCAAAGTATTCAAATAAGCCCAATACAAGGATTTCTGATGACTACTCATAAATACAACATTTAAGTTAGTTTTTAGAGTCAGAGAAACGATGATGACGTTCGTTGTCAACCGACCTAGTGTTGGGGGACTAACCTAGCTAGATCAAGAGTGAATTCGGCAGATAACCTAAGACAACAGACAGACAGACAGACAGACAGATAGACAGACAGTCAGTCACAGACGGGGAGGATAAGATAAGATGAGAAAAGAAGCTCGTTCGTTCCGGTATGCACGAGTAAAAACAAAAGTGCGGGGTCTTCCCTTCCCTTTCCTTCCCTTTCCTTCTTAACCCTTCCCTTCGTTGGGTTCTCGATGAAACCTTGCGGCCCCGAATGACCTAGCAACGTGTGCGCTCACTCGATGTAACTTGAGAACTAACCAACCAGGAGAGATGATATCGCGTTGACATCTACGTTAGCAGAGACTGGACAAACGACGGTTCGCTTTAAACCCCTTCCATCCCTCTGCCTCACCCCACCACCTCACCCCACCTCACCCTTTTCTTTCTCTGTCTGTCTGTCTGTCTATCTTTTCTTTCTTTCCTTTCTGGACCACAGTGCTGTATGAATTATTCCTGTATTATTCCGTTGTAAGATTCTTTTACCTTTGTTTCATCATTTTCTCTTTTTCTCGGACAACTCGGTCTACTTTTGAAAAAAAAAAAGAAACAAAGAAAAGAAGCTTGATGAAAAAAAAAAAAAAAAGAAAGAAAATGTTCACATTAATATATTTATAAGATCATTCCAAGTTGAGGGACGATAAGATTTTTATGGGCCTACCCCTTTCCTTCTGACCATTTTTTGCACATCTTTTTTTTTTTAAACCCTTCTTTCATTCTCATCGCGAGACAAATTTGATTAATCCTCTTTGGAAATAAATATTTTCGTCGATGTGTAAGGAATGGTTCTTTGTTTTTTTTTGGAGAAATACATTTCGATATACATTTCATTTTCTTCATTTTTTGTCAACGGGAAAGAGATCATTTTTATACGATTAAAATAATAAATATAAATATCAAGTGAGATAAATCTTTTTGAGGAGGGAACGTGTTGTGTTATATTTCGTATTTGACAGAAACGGGAGCCCCAAATGTTTCATTTTTAAATTACGAAATAGAGTTTACCAAGCACATTTGTGAAATTTTCCAAAGCTGAACGAACATACGAATTGGAATAAAAAGAATAAGAATAAGAAGACATGGCAAGGTAATATACTACGGGGGTTTTGTAAGTAAAGAAAGATCAAGAATGGTGAAAAAAGGCGGAGGGGGGTCTGGGGCGGGGGTGGCACGTGAAGGGTACACGATATTCGTAATAAAAGAATAAACTCGTCGGTATATGGGATCGTAAAGTCATGGGTGGTTTACGCGTACGGGGTTACACCGTCTAATGTGATAGAGGGTGAAACGCCAAATATGCAATATCGTTCTATTCTACTTCTTCTCTCTCTCTCTCTCTCTCTCTCTCTCTCTCTCTCTCTCTCTCTCTCTCTTTCTCAATAGCACGAAATCTTCAACGTTTTATGGAAGACATCAAACTATGAAAGATAAATAATATATAAATCTAAAACACACGTTGTTCTCGTTAAATCGTTTCTAGATATTTAATATTCATATTTAAATACTTACAAATATTAACAAATATAATAATAATAATAATAATAATAATAATAATAATAATTCATATCGTTTATAGCGATTAACTTTATTTACATTTTTAATTAATATAACTTTTGTTTTCGCGTTTAACATACAAAATGATATTTTATTTCTTGTGTGTGTGGTTATACAACTTAAAAAAAAAATAGAAAAAAAAGCATACAAGTATGAGAAAGTTGAATTATGCGTATTCGTAGTTCGACTAGGATGTCCTCGCACACTTGTTGTTTTCCCGAACTCTCACGTATCACGAAATTCTCCCTCAGGGAGGAATGAAGTGAACGAAATATGTCCGCGACAAAGGGATGGAACAAGTAGAGATGAAGATAAAACCAAAAAAAAAGAAAAAAGAAAAATAGAAAACAGAAAAGAAGAAACAAACGCATTGCACGAGATGGCGGATGCTTTCAAGAAATTGCTGGTACACCTATAATAGAAGTATAGAACTTCCTTCAACGTTTTCAAGTTACCTTACACATATATATATATTATAAATATAAAAAGAGAAAAAAGAGAGAGAGAGAGAGAGAGAGCATATGTTCTGAAGAATAGATAAAAAGAGGGACTGCGAAAAAAAAGGTCTAAAAAATGATTTTTTTATTTCAACATTTTTATTATTATATTTACGTAGCTATTATGTCATCCTTCCGTATATCATTACCGTTTCCTCGAGGCAAACAAGATAATACAAATGCGAATAGAAAAAAACAGATGGATAATAAAAAGAGACAAAGACAGACAGACAGATAGACTGACAGACAGACAGAGAGTGTGAGAAAGATAGAAATAGGAAAGCGTATTGTTCTAACGTGTCTACTCACGAAGGAAAGAAGGAAGGAAAAAAAAAAGAAAAAGGAAGATTCTTACTCGTGCCGATAAGTACACTTAATATCCTACACACACATACATATACACACATGTGTGCACACATTATAAACGTATATATATATATATATATACCATTGGACCCGTGCACACACACTCGAGTGCGTTCAAGTACTCCAAATATTGACTCTGCCAGTGAGGCGCGTTCGTTTAAGCGACTTCTGACTAAAGCGAGAAAGGATCGTAAAAACTTCGATTCCGAATAAAAAGGAAAAGAAAGAAAGAAAGAAAGAAAGAAAGAAAAAAAGCAAAAGGGGGAAAAAAAGAGAAGGAAAAGGATGAGGGTAGAAGAAGAATAAGAAGAATAAGAAGAAGTTGTGTCAACCTATTTGTGTCTCAATTCTAAACCCTTTTAAGAAGATTCACTTAATAAATCTCTCCGATCGATCAAACTAAATCAATAATCAATAATGATATTCGAATTTTGTCCTGAACAAAAAAAAAAATAAAAAATAAAAAATAAAAGTAGTACCGTCGGAGAAAAGAAAGGTAGAAAAAAAAAACCAAGAAAAACGAGACATTCAGTTGGTGTTGCTGCTGCTGTGTTGCTTCTTTAAAACCGAGGTTATGGTTCCTTACTGGATCGTCCGTCGGCATTTCCAAGAAACTTAACACAGTGAGTGAGAGAAAGAGAGAGAGAGGGAAAGACACGTCAAGCGGTACCCAGGTTGAAAAATTCACTCGGACATGAAAGTGGCGAACTCGTTGTCTTATTTCGGACGAAGAAGAAGAAGAAGAAGCTACCGCTTCCGAGAACTTCCCCCTCCCCCTCAACCCCTTCCTGTCTCCTCCTCCGCCCCAAAAATTCACAACCCATAACTCGTAGGTGAGACAAAGATCGCTATGAAGAGTCAAAAAGGAGAAAGAAGGAACTAAAAGGTAAATATAAAAAGGAGGAGGAGGAGGAAGAACGAGAAATCATATTCTCAAATTTCAATCTTATATGTTAAACTCCGAAATAGAGAAAGAGAGAGAGAGAGAGAGAGAGAGAGACGACAGCGTTGTTCTTTCGTCAGAAATAAAAAGATTTTTCGAACGGTTCAACACTAGGTTACGAAAAGATTACGATTTATTCAATTAGTTGTGTGTGTTTCTCTCGTCTCCAAAAATAAAATTATTAATAAATAAGTATCTTAGAGAATTGGGACATTCAAAAGAAATAAAACTTCGTTTTGATAAGTTGGACGTTTCGTACCTTTATTGGGACTTTTTTCAGCAACTTAATCTCTAAAGTTCAGCGTCTTTTTGTTTTATTTAAGCAGACATACATTTGTTTAATATTCAAAACACTATGCATCTATACTTCGTTATCTCTTGATCCGTTAGAGATAAGATACCTATTTATTAATAATTACGATTTATTTTATTTTTGTTTTTTTTTTTTTGTGTGTTGAAATTCATCCTCGTTCGTTTTATTCGTTAAAATGAATAATCATCGTATTTTTATAATATATTATTATTATTATTATACGTTAAAAAACAACATACGAGAAGTAACAGGAGCAGCAGGAACAGTTGTTGTTGTTCAGTTCAGTTCACGTGTTCAGTGATCCCAACCAAGGAAACTAAAAGAGAACTAATTTCAAACGATAAAATAAGTCACGAGGGGTTAATGGTTGGATGTTACCGATCATGTAAACAGATCGCGTTGGTCTGCTGTCGAAGTCACGTGACCCCGTAGGACCCAACGTTAAATCAACAGGACTGATTTGAACCGCGAGACCGTACCCCGAGCAATTATTTGCCCCGAGATTTATGAGTTTGCGCGGAGTAGACAGCCAATGCTCCTTCCAACCTTCCTACGAGGAACAAACCAACCAACTAACGTATAAACGTACGTACGATGGAACGATGGAACGAACGAGTCAGCCCTTCGAAAAGGATCCCTACCATCCTTCTCGATCCTTTGCCACCATTTATCTCAGCCGCACTTGCTCACTGTCCAACAATCACTTTACCCATCATAATTACACGGACTTTTTGATTCCTTAGCAGCTCAGTAAAGAGAAAGAGAACCAGCACCTTTGCCATCGACCTTCGACCCTTTTCTTTCCCTTTCCCTTTCCCTTTTCACAACGAACGTTTTACATTCGCTAACCACAAAATGAAAAAGCTAACACACAATTGATGGCAAGTAAAACTAACCTATTGGTTCTATCATGATTCTTGGGTTATATGAACTTGCATAAAAAAAAAAGAAGATCTAATAATTTTTTATAAACAAAAGAGAATGGGGAGAGGAGGAGGGGAGTAGTACATTCATCACTCTCATTTAAAACTTACTTTACGAATGAAAATAATTGTCCGGCGTTGTTCTTATTCGCTTTATTACCCAATCTCTCGGGTACAATACCGATGTTGAATGTTTGATGATAGTAGTCTCTCGAGTTTACGAGACTACTTCTAAGATTACGAGAAACTGAGAGACATATTTGATACCTTAATGCATTAAAATAAGTTCGTCAAGTATTTAGGTACGTCGTTTAATAAGAAAAAAACAAAGTTGAACAACAACAAATTGTTGAAATGGTTTTGTTCAGCTGTTTTAAACTATTATCGATGAAAATGTATAATAAACGTGTGCTTCTAAATAAGAACTTTAGGATAGATTTGAGATAAATAATGTTAGAATATGAGAATGTGAAAGGAAAAACAGAGATGGAAATATTGGAAGACCTTTGGGACCGTAGTTTTAGGGTCGAGCAGGTCGCTTATTGCTCCCCGAGTGGCCGCAAAACGAAGTTTGATCAAATTCTACTACGCTCGCATAAAACTGACCACCGGCTGCCCCCCCCGGACGTCCTGGGTTATGGTGCCGATAAATGATTCATCCGTATCTTAGATACCAACACCATAGATGATACACCTAGGTTCGAATGTGTGTAAAAACCCAATTCTACGTACTCTCTACATAAACACGTGTGCTAGCTAGCTGCTTTTGCTACCACCAATGCTGTTGCTGTTGCTGTTGCTGTTAAGCAACCGAGGGTCATCATCGCAGTGCGGCCCTTTTATGACCACCAACCCACCTTTAAGTCCTTACGACTTCTCTCGTGTGAGGGCACTTACGTTGAGCCTTAAAATGGTCATTCGATATCACACAAATATTTCTTCTTTCTTTTTATTTTCCTTTATCTTTTTCTGTCTTTCACTTGGTCACTTCGTCGTCGTCGTCGTCGTTTTGAAATCCATTTTCTTGGATCTAATATTTTTCTATTGTATTATATCATCATCCCATTCCTGGTTATTCCCCACAATGGATCTAGGTTTAATTTGATTACATTGATATGCGTTCTCTTATGATCATTCTATGATATTTCTAAATATATATATTTTGTACAATATTCCTCAACTCATAAAACAAAATTGTAGATTAATTTTCATTTCATACATTTATCGATAACATAAGATATATGGGGGATTCCTGAATAAAATGTGAAAAACAATTCGAATATCGTTTTCTAATACGTTTCTTTATCATACATTTTTTTCGATCATATCATTTTGATTGAATTCTTATTTAAAATTGTTCCCCTTTATAAATAACAATAACCAAACTGGACAACACAATATGGTAACAGCAGGCAAGCAAGCAAGCAAGCAAGCAAGCAGGCAGGCAAAAAATACAGGGTGGACGAATTTAATAATAAAAAAAAGACAAAACTAAAAGAGAAAGAGAAAGAGAAAGAGGTCATCCATCAGAGAAAGTAGAAGTTTGAAGTAGTGGGTCCATTTGTCGGTCCTCGGACAATCTTGGAGAAACAATTCGGCGAGATACCCAAAATGTTTCGGAGCTAGCTTGGGGGTTACCATCGAGAGATCCTAGGATTACCGAACTGACCATCTCCTTTGCATAATGACACTAGGACCCCTCAGTTCTAGCAGTTCTAACTCCCCCACTCCTACAAAAGTAAGATCGTTCGCTTGGAAACGTCGAAAGTCTCTCTCTCTCTCTCTCTCTCTCTTTCTACTTGGGCTTTACTGTTCACTAACTCATATGCAAACACACATATACGATACTAACTTCATATCGGTGTGCCAGCCAGCACCGGTGTTACGTACAACGGTGGTTCTTTCTCTGCCATGCTGGATTTTTGCGAGAATGCAATAACAATAATATATTTATCTATATGGTGTCTCTCAGGCGAATGGCAACGTTTCTGCGTCACGTCGAACTTATTTTCGTTTCAAGGATGCACGTGAATTTCATGCATAACAACAATATGTATGATTTATTCCAGACCCTTTATTTTATTTTATTTTACTTTACTTTTATTTTACTTTTATCTCGCGTTCAATTCTATCATACCAACAACGATCGTTTATTAACATGTAACATGTACAAAAAATCATTTTGTTTTTGAACGAAAATCGATCCAATTCAATGAACTTTCAACTATTTTTTGAATGATTCTTTATTATATATTTTTGTCGAAGTATAGAAATTACTAAAAGAATTTCAATGTTAAATGAAGAAATTACGTTCGGTTAGGCTGACACATCTTGGAAGAAAATTAGAGAGAGCCAGCAACCTTTCCTTTCTTTCATTATTCTTATTCTTCTTCTTCTTCTTCTTCATCTTCATCTTCGTATTTTTCTTCTTCTTCTTCTTCTTACTTCTACGGAAGGCCGATTTCAATATCAAAGGAAATTTGTTTCACTATTTACGATGCAAATGAAATTGTTTCAGAGCGAAATCGAGTTCCCTTCCTTCACCTACCCCTTGGCCCCCCATCCCCCCAACCAACTTGGTGGTGTTCCTTTTACATTTGCGTAGGCAGGAAGGACCAACCTACGAGTTAACGGCGAAGAAGCTCGGATAATTTAACCGTCAGTTAATTCGATCAGGAATTCGAATCGCGGAACCGATCCAACTCGATCACCCTCTTCCACCCCCAGCCACCCCAGCTCGTCATTTTCCTCCACCTTTCCCACCTTCTTTCCCCCCGATCTATTTAATTAATTATTCCTTCGTAAAACCTAAAAGTCCTATCATTTTATCGAACGTTATTCAATCAAATCATGATTGATTAAAGATAAATACTAGGTATTACGTTTATCAACACTATTTATCATCATTCGTTCTTCTTTTTATTTTTTTTTTGTAATATATCATCGATCATTTATTCTTAAAATTACTTACAAAACCGGTTCATCGATATGTTATAATTAATTGCAAAATTCGCGATGAAATGTTACATTTGATTGATTTCGAATCACCCCTTTAGAATCTTTCGTTTTTCGGACAACTGTTTTGTGATTATTAAAAACTATCTAGAATTTTACATATAAAAAAATAATGAATCGTATTTTTTTAATTGGCCTTGAAACATCGTTCTTAAATTTAAGTTACGTGCACGTACAAAATATTACATACTTACTTTATATATCAGAACATTTTTGCGTGTGCGTGTGTGTTGAGTATATTCGTCCCCGATGCAGATATTTATCCTCGGAGAGAGATAGGGGAAAAAAAAAGAAAAAAAATAAATATCATGCATCGAGTGACGTAGACGGCCGAGAAGAGCAACCAACAACACACGAATGAATATTATAATGAATCCAGTTCGAAGATAAGGATCTCGCGTAAACTTGGCAGCGAGCGACAGTTTTAGGAGGCTCTGATTACGGCATACATATTCATGCGATCATTCTCTATATATATATCTCTGTCTTTCTTTATCTTTCTATCCTCCTTAATAATTCTTTCAACCTTTTCTCGCGAACAATTTAACACATCTAATCAATCCTGTTTACTTTACTTTACTTCACGACATCAACAAAAAACCGAAAAAGAAAATGAACAGACCCCTCTCCTGTCACACGAATTGCATTCGATTAAAAATTGTTTCATTGTATTACGTTCAGCTGATTTTTTCGGATT